>NC_056730.1:495079312-495226812 GCF_019279795.1 Protopterus annectens | reverse complement strand
TTCCGCTTTAGCATAGGCTGTGAATGTGGCAATACAGCTTATACAAGGTTTTCTTCGCTCAAAAGCTTCTAAAGTATTCTTTTCATGTGCACTGGATGCCCTCTGTTTTGCTGGCGTGAAGCTTCTAGAAGTTTGCTTTCCATCTGCCCTTGATATCCTCTGACCTGGTAAAGCAAACTGTTGCATGCATCCCTTATGAATAGTGTCTATCAAATATTTTCTTTGTCATTTCTGTCTTTACCTTCTAATTTGATAAAACTTCTTTGTGCCATTTGCTGCATCACTTTCCAGACGTTGGTAGAGTTTCTCTGATGATTTGTTGTTTGTTACCTTGACTGCTCTCTTAGCCTGTTTGTTAACAAAGCAGAAAAATGGAACATGAGAAGATGGGATGCTCCCACACTTTAATTCACGCCTTTCTTTTGATATCTTCTTGGACTTCATCATTGCACCACCAACTTTCCCTTGTTCTTTATTTCCATACTTGGTTGCATGTCGTTTTTAATGTCTTCACACAGGCTGTTATGCGACACTACCTGTCTCTTTATCTCCCATTATTTTTTCTTCTTGAGGTGCTAGAGCCTTGAACAATTCCTTGAACTGCTATGCTTTTGCATCAGTCAGTTTTCAGATCAGCAGCCTAGTTTCTGTTGACCTTATGGCTTTCTCTGACCACTGTTTATAGCTGATTGTGGTCACCAGAGGTTTATTTTCGGGGCAGACCACTTCTATAGGGTGAGTTTGATATCTCTAATTTGACTGAATACCCTTTCCTTACTAGGAGGAAGTCTGCTCAAGTTGCATGTGATTATTATTTAATGCTGTTTTGTGCTTATCTTTCTTGGCGAACCATGTCATATCCACCATTAAACCATTTGATAAACATACCTCTTCAGTGGTGTCTCCATTACTCCTGTTACCCCAGTCATGTGCACCAAGACAATCCTCATATCTTGTTCTGTCTGTTCCGACATGAGCATTTAGGTCTCCCATTATTGAGACCAGCTCATATTTTCCTTCCTTGTCCAGGAGATCCTGTAACTGCTGTCTGAATGTTGTCTTTTCCTTACCACAGTAGCATTGCTGTGGAACACAGGCTGAGATCATGAAGACTGCTGTATCTGAATTCTGAGTGCCATGAGCCTGTCATTGATTCTGTTGACATCCCTCACTGTCTTAGACCAAACTCCCATACCACAATTCCTTTCCAACACCATTTTTAGGCAGTCAACTTACTGAGTAGCAGATCGTGGATCTCGGCAAAGAGACTTTGCTGCACTGCCTTTCTACCTTGTTACCTGGATACACAGAATATCCTGTTTTGTACTTACCATCAAGTCATCCACTTTCAAGTTGCATCCCATCATTGAACCTACATTCATTGCGGAAATCTTTAGTTCAGTTTTGGCAAGTTGATGAGTTTTATGTCCAGCTTTTACAAAACAGAGCTATCCCAGGTAATTAAGTCTGTGCAACTGGACATCAACCATCAGCTAACACGTGGCTAGTAAAAACATGAGAAAATGTTGATGTTTTTAAAATTTCTTGATACTGGAAACAGTGGAGCTAATTCATCATCATCATCATCATTATCAACCCAACTCAAGTAGTTGACTAACCAGACTGCACCCCCCCCCCCTTCACAGATTCTTGGATCCGCCACTTGTCACAGGTGGTTACTAGTCATGTGGTCCAGAAGCTCATTGAGGTCATTAATGAGCCTAGCCCAAATTCCCAACTGCCCCAAAGCATTGCATGGTTAAGTGACAGTAGGCAAATAAAGGCTGAGGTAATCAAACCCTGTATTACAGGAAGTAGCTTGTTAGCACATGGCCATAATCATCTGTTCCAGCTGCTAGACAGTCCATCAAGAACAGATCCTTGCCAATGAAAATACTGTGGTAATTCCAAATACTAATCTGTGCAATGTAGTTGGCACTCCACAATCTTTGTCAAGATGTGGTTGCGTCAATATGACAAAGGGATTTATTTTTGTATGTGGGATATAATTTTTCTGAAACAGGATAGAAATTATGCCGTGACAGAGAAAATGAAGGCACCATTCAACCAGCATATGACAAAATATATAATAAATTCATTACAGTCTTAAAATATATAGAACACTATCATAGCCAACCTTCAAGAAAACATGTCCACAACATTCTCATTGAAGACATCATATTTCTGTATGGTAGGATTTAGCTTGAGATATTCAGTATTTAGAAATGAACATATATCATAGAATATTTCACCATGTAAAATGGAAAAATCCCCATGAATTCTAATGGTAAGATTCATAAACATAATGTTCTGTGTGAAAGTACACATTATTAGACAATGCCCATATGAAAATGTTACATGGGCACCAAAGTAGTTAGGAAAGCAACAATAGAAACACTAAGCCGCTGCAGAAGAGGACGTATACTATGTATACAAATGAAGGACTGGATTCCAGTTTAGACTTCGACAAAACTTTGCTTCATGCTTGCAAAAGCTTCTCAAATTCTTGTGATTCTGAAAGAAAGCATGAACAAAGGAATGAATAATGAGAGAATGTCTAAACAACTTCTGCAGTATGCATGGCTTCAAAACATTTCAGTGGTGCCAAGCAGTTTGAGGGCAGAATTAAAAATTGGTGGTGCACGCCAGAATCCCTGACATACCATGCCAAATGGTCATCCAAAGCTGAAGCTAACTGAGCACTAGAGAGCTGAATACATAAGATACTGTTCTCATTGTCAGCCTGACAGAATGCTTGCATTGCCTGCCTGATTCTTTCATAGTAGTTACCACTGGGACACTTGCTCCATCTAAAAGGACACCCCTTCCAAGAATGTATATGTCTGCCAAAGCATACAGTCCATTAATTATGTATACTTGTAGAAAGCAGATACTTTTATGTATATGTTATTAATGGATGGGTAAACTGCTGTGCTGACCTGTATGCAGGCAGGCAAATATGCCACTCTTTTATGCAACGTTTCCAAAGGTTTGCAAACAGTAACTTTCATGTTAATCCATACGCTAGTTTTCTTGTTATGTTGCTTGTCTGAGTATTCCTTCCCAGACCAACACACTTGATTCTTTGCTATACTATGGAATTGTCTACAATTGTTGAGGTGCTAACATGTCTTAGTTATTGTTGCCAGTATCTCCCTACTGGCAACATGGTGATGTCTGAAAGCTTCCAATAGCTGAGTTACTGTTCATAGATTAAGAAATTAATTTGCATTGTATGTTGTGAAATCACATATATTGTAAGTGTGTAACTTTAACCTTCAGGGTAGTGACCATTCCATGTAGTGAAACTGAGAAGACAGGGTTGGAGTTCTACTGATTCTCTGTAATACATGGCTCTATAGGCTTCTTCCATGCATGTGTGGCCCTGTAGACGTCTTCAAGTGATGACTGCTTCATACTGCATCTATCAAATTCATGCATTCAGCAATGTCTATAGAGTAGGACAGATCTTCCTTCTTGGGGTTTTGTCTATTCCATGCTACCCTGGCCTTTTGATATCTGGTCTAAGACTGGTCCACCACTGATTTTCTTACTACTGTGGGCACATGATGGTTGAAGGCTAATTTACTATCTATGTGAGTTCCCAAATCCCTGACTAGTGAATCAAGTATTAAGGGTGTTTTATTGATGATGTAGTTACTTGCGGTGGTAGACTTCCCAAAAGGTACTATAATGCATTTCTTGGTATTGAATTTTAAGCCATGGTTTTTGGCACCAAGCATTTGTCTGTATTAAACCTTCCTGAAGGATGTACTTATCTTGGGCAATGACTGCTCCCAGTTTACAACCATCTGTGTACTTGGTCAGCCAAATGCTTTTGACATTGGTTTTGACACCCAAGAAGTAGATGCCAAAGAGAAGTTTGCCCAGGATAGAGCCACGGGGGACTCCACTGGATACTTGCTTCTTTATGGAGGTGGCCTCACTTATTCTAACCTCCTGGTTCCTATTAGTAAGCCTGCTAGCTATCCAGTGTTTTATAAAGGGGGTTATACCTAGTTGCATACGTTTGATGACGCTCAAGTAGGGTATTATATTGAATGCTTTAGCTGGATCTAGGTAGGCAGTACGCACTGCTTTCTCCTCATCCATTGCCTTAGTGACCTTTTCATGAAGTCCACCAGATTCAGTAAGCATGAATGTCCTTTGACAAAGCCAAACTGAGATGGAATCAGTGTCGTAGGTCTCCTGTATACTTGTTCATAAATTCCATAATTCTTTCCATAACTTTGCAAATAAGACTAGTCAGATTAATGCATCTGTAGTTTCTAGGATTTGTTGAAGATCCATCCTTATGAAGAGGGATTAATTTTGCAGTCCTCCATTCACGTGGTACAAAGCCTGTTTTAATACTGTTGTTAAATAATGACTATAGGGGTCCTGATAAGTCATATTTTAGACTATTCAGAAAGCATCCTGGGATGTTATTGAGGCCCATTGATGCCGAGTTCTTGACTTCAGTGAGTGCAGCCAGAACACGCTCCCTAGTTATAGCTGGAGGGGGTATTTTTGAAGGGATGGTTGGGGGTGGGGGGTGGGGGTAAAGTTGGAACTGAATTTGTCCAGTAACAGGTTTACTATATCACCAGACTCAGTGAATGTAGCACTATTAACCACCAGTTCAGCACATTGCTGTATGCTGATCTTGAGGTTCCTGACATAGTTGTACAAGGCCTTATGGTTATCTTTCACCTAGGAGGCTATATTACCCTCAAAGTTGGCTTTGCTTGACCTAATCATCCCTCTTACTTGCCTATTTACTTTGATAACAAAGTTTCTATCTTTATGTAAATTACCCCGCCATCATTTTTTCCTTTTGTCATATATACTTTTTTAATTTGGGATACCACCAGGGTGGTTTGTTCCTAGGGGTAGTCCAGGGCTTACTTCTGGCAGGTACAGCAGCCTCTGGGTTTGGAGGGGCATTAATTTGCAACAGTCCATCACTTAATAAATGGTAATTTGCCTTGGAGTAGTTTCTAACTGTTATTGCTTTCAGTGGGATTATAGAGTTGATTTTTATTTTGAAGGAGACAGCTTGATAGTTGGATCTTACCAGGGAGGATGAGACATGGGGGGGGCAGCATTCTGCCATATTTATAAGCATGAGGTCCAGTATGTTGGAGCCTCTAGTGGCCATATTCACTATTTGGTCAAGAGTGTTTGTATTTACAAAGTCCAGGAACCTCTTCCTGTAGATTTGAGGTTGTGAAGGATTTCCAGTGTATAAAGGGGTAATTAAAGTCTTCCATGAGTAGGGTGTTAGGTTGGAAGATAAGTGTCTCCAGCAGATCCAAGCATGCATTGTGAGCAACTTGGGAGAAGGAAAGTGACCTGTAGCTGGCTAGGATATGGTCTGAGATTTTGTCTATGGTGATCTGCACAAGGAAGAACTCCAGCACATCATACTGTATGACCACCCTGGAGGTGTGGTTGTTGTTGATGTATATTGAGACACCTCCTCCTTTATCCTTTGTCTCTACAGCTATTGGTCTAAAAGTGTGGGAGGCACTGAAACCTTGCACTGCCTGGGTAGTTTCTGCCACTTTAAACCATGTCTCGGTTACCGTACAGATGTCTATATTCTAGATTGTGAGAAGGGTTTAGAGGGAGAGTAGTTTTTTTATTTAGGCTCCTGACATTGAGCAGTAACACCTTGAGGTTTAGTTGAGTTGATTTTACTATTATCAATAGGTTTGTCCTTTTGGCATTGCCTAAAACAGGCACTATGGAGTGGATAAAGTTTTAGCCAGTAACTGAAAGTTTAAAAGGGAGAGGTGCAAACCATCCTTGGCAAAATAATGTGGTCTGTAAAATATGTCCTCCCAAGCTGAAAAATATTGGATTCTCTTAGAATGACATCTGTAAGATAAAAACATAGACACCCAGGCTCCCTATAGAACAACAGTGCATAAAAATCTAAGATGACACTTACCAGTCATAGCAATTATATGAGGTATCTGTGAAATGATAGCTGTTTCTGATGCTTAATGAATTCCATAATGTGGTAGTATCACTGCAAACAGAAGTGATCATCTAGCTGTGAACATACTGAACACATGCAAAAGTCTGACATATGACAAGGTCATTAATGCAGCCCTACATTTTAGATGTTTGAGCTCCATTTACCTAATCTTCATGGTGCATCAACATCGGTAACACCATGAACACCTACTGCAGACTCATCTGTTCACTGGGTATTAGAGCAATGCTTGGAGATGTCCCTACCCCACTACTCTCCTTATGGAGAAATATATCAATAGCCTTCCTCCCTGTGTCATAAGAAGCTGCATTCATTATGTGATGCATTTAGTAATGCCTCATTTTTGACAGAAAAATTAGCTTTGTAGTATCTTCCAAAGATTTCTGTAAAACAAAGTAAAGAATATAATTTATGAGCTTTAGTCAAACATACAACCACAAACTGACATTGCTGTATATGCAGTCAATCAGCCGTTACTTCAAAGCTCCTTAAAATGTCCCCTCTAACTACAAAGTACAGTATATGCACAGTGATATCACTCTGTCTTAGTACAGTTATAATGAAATATAAACATGATTCTAAACACATGCATGTATAATGAGGCTAATAACACATAGTATCATGCAAGCCATACACAATGACATTATGCACCTGTGCTTCCATAGTCTGATTGCAACTGACCTTGTAACAATTACATATGACAGAAAAAACAGAAACCTTGCATCTCTAAGATGCATTGTGTTGATATGAAGTAAGAAAGTCAGTAGCATCACAATCAAGACAACATTAGAGTTTCATTAGAGTATGGTAAAAGTAAAGAGAGAATGTAGAAGCAATGTATGCATATGTGTGGCATGGCAATGATTACACCAAACAGAAAATTATAATTAAATGTGAAAGGGATCACTCCAGCTGCCCTACTGGATAGGGGCACTGTGAACTAACATCAGGTGGAACGGTGCCTGGGCAATTTTTTTGGGCTAGGCTTTTAAAGGCTCCAGGTCCATTAGCCTAGTACACACATATGAACATATGAACCTATGATATTAATATAGCTTGTATGCAAATGAGAGTTAAGTGTAAGCTCTTTAGCATTATCTAGATTTTTTTAACATGGTCTCTCTCAAACAACTGGAAGTAATTGCAAAGAATATTAGGTTTTTACATCAGGAACACAGAGTAATACCTACCAAACCACCCACTGTATGAAATGACCAAGGAATCTCTATGGTTTGTGCTCTGAAATTGAATGAACATTTACCCAGTATTAGGAATTATACTATGAGAATATAGGGTGCTGTTAAAGGACTGTCTATTCCTGATCCAAACAGGGTAGTTTTCACCCAATATGTCATTGGATTGGCCAGTGTTGGAACATGGCCCAGAAATATGACAAGAGTCCTGAGTATGTGTAACAGTCAGTACTGTATCTGAGAATGAGAAATGGATGTAGTGTTACATAAAACACATATATTTAGAAGGACAAGATGGATAAATGGCAAGTTGTTGATTATAAAGAATTATCTCACACCACCTATTAAAGCACAGGTTAGTTTTGCAATTATTATCACATGATCACATGCAGTATTAACAGATTATATATATATATATATATATATATATATATATATATATATATATATATATATATGTATATAATCTATATATTCTCTGTTTATATATATATATATATATATATATATATATATATATGGAATCATAACCTTCTGTCGAAATTACACTTAGTTGATTCCATAATGATCCTATAATGATCAAAAGCTGCCAAAAATCAAAACATCAATCCACAAAGATTAAAAAAAAACCACACATTTTTTTTGCAGTTGGGGCAAACCCGCCCTGCCCTGCCCACCCCCCCTGCTAACTATATATAGCAACTCTGAGATTGCACTAGAGTGGGGAATAGGGCATATTCCCTGATCCCCACTATACCACAATCTTGATCAACTGATATTCGAACACCTAAACTGACTCTACCAGAAGCTGATGACTTTCCATTTTGGTGGAAAGTTGTGCTCACAATTTATTTTATTTATTGACATTTGATTACTGGGAAAGTCCGGGTGGGTAGAAGTCCATTTTCAGAACAGGCCCATGGAGAAAAGCTCCAAATTATTACAAAATATTTTAAGAACAATAATTTTATAATTTTCAAAATAAAACAAAAACATCTGCAGTTAAAATAATTATAACACGGTAGACATAATATAAAAACATAAGATAAGAATTAATGCAGGTTATATGACAATCATTTAATATTTAGAGACATTTTAGACAGTTTGTAGCTAAATTAAAGGTGCATTACTCTAAAACAAATAGGAATTGCAATATGAAGTGAGGGAAAACAGGCTTATGGTATATTTAGAGAGAAAGTCTTGGAAGATAATGTGCTGGAAGTAAGGAAGTAAGTGAAGAAGGGAGAGTAAGGAGGTATAAGCAATGAAAACATGCTTGTTCACATTTAGGGATATAGTTTATCCTGGTTTTGAGCAAGAACAGAGCCAGATTTTTAGATATAAAGTTTTTCAGAGTGGTTTTGAAAGATCGGAGAGAGGATGTAGACTTGATGGATACAGGTAAGGATTTCCAGTTCAATAGGATAGAACACTGTGCAGAAGGGCATGCACACACACACACACACACACACACACACACACACACACACACATGCACGCACGCACACACACACACACACACACGCACGCACGCACGCACACACACACACACACACACACATACACACATGTATGTATATATATATATATATATATATATATATATATATATATACAGAGAGAGAGAGAGAGAAGATAGAGCACTGATCCGAAAGGACTTATTTCAGTCTACTCTTAGAGATACATTAAAAACAGCAGTTTGCATACAAGATTTAAAAGGTTGATAATGTAAAAGAGAATCAACATTGACAACAGTAAACAGCGTATTGTACAAGGATAACTGCATATTGTGCAAAAAGAGTAAATGAAGACTATACCAAAAACCTTTAAGCAGTATTTATGACTGAGGTATATACACAATGTGATTTGATTCAGATAGACTGGCCATGTACATAAAGGTTTCTAGAGAGTATTAACAACTTTCAGTCACAGTGATGAAATGGAATAATCATCATTACCCCTTGGTAATTTAAAATTATAAGGAGACGCATGAGGTAACTTCGTGGGAGGGTAGAGATTTGGGGAAGGGGTGGTGTAATGCTTCAGTCTAATAGATGAAGGGATGCTGCTGAGAAAGGAGTGTGGGTACTATACTGAATCAGTATCTACTGGAGTATGTGATGTATCTATGTGATAGATAGCAATGTTTAGATTATAATAACGGATAACTGAAGATGTTTTATTTTTGAAGTATTTAAGTGATCATAAAGATTTTGACATTTACAAGCTGGTCTATAAGTTAGGTGATATATAGGCACCTAATCTTGGTTTGGTGCTGCTTAGTTTTTTTTCCTGAATTCACTAAAATGTGTTACATGTTTTACTTAATAAATATAATTCAGACTTAGGAAATCTTCCTGCCTAATTAATTAATGACAGGCTACTACCAGCACAGGACATGCCCCCCACAGGAGCCACGCTAAAGCTCATTGCTGAAGTTTGCTGAGTCAAGGATCTCTGGATTATTATTGATGAAGAATATGTCCAATTATTGAAGTCAACAAAAAGAATAAAATCATATATGCATACATATCTAAAATATATAATTTACACTAAATATATATATATATATATATATATATATATATATATATATATATATACACATATGTGCATATGTTGATATATCAACATTTACAAGCATTTAAACACAGGTGATTCAGTATTTTGAAAATAAACACAGTGAAAAATTCACAACATTAGAAAAAAATTATCATAAAAGATATCCTTTTGCAACCCATTAATCAGAACCCTGCCATTAAATTCAGATGTATACTTTCCCTATATAGTGGTATTATTACAGAAAGTGTTTTTATAAGATAAGATGTAGGCAAGTTTGGTATTGGTGGTTAGGGACAGGGTTAGGGTTGGCATGCATTACTAAAGATGCGCTGATCATACTGCTACTTGCATTGCCTGTTGATTTAGTCAATCCAGTGTACTTGTAATAATAATCAAAAAATTCAAGGATTACATCTTTAAATTGAAATAAATATTGAGTCCAATGTGCTGCATAGAAAAGCAGGTATCAAGGAAGGCACCATCTCTCCTTGTGAATTGCTGTTATGGTACATACTACACACTCCAAAGTTTTGCAGCACTTTCATTATCATTCCAACACTGTAGATCAATACACTGTCTGTTGCACTTCACTTTTCCAGTATGTCATGTATGTATCCTGTCAAGTTACACTCCTGTCATCCTGTAAAATGTAGTAGCCTTGTCTTCTTTGATCATTAAGCCTTGAAAAGAATAAGTTCCTTCCTGAGCAAAATAAAAAAAATACTTCCTTTTTGATGACGTTTGCTCTGGCTGGTCTCTTATTATGACATCTTTTAGTAATAGCATTTGAAAATCAGTGTAAGTACATCTCTGATTTTTTTTTTTCCTTTGTCATTGTCATCTATAGAAATTTTCAAAGAATGTGTAATTCATCCCCTAGTACTTTTTTTCTGCTCTAATAAATTTGTTCTACTCACCATATTTGCTATGTGTAATTCTTTGCCTGGTCTTTATTTCATTTTCAGACACACCTCTCAACTGTACAGATTTTTGCAGAATGTCCAGATTTTTTCCTCATATTTTTGTTCTGTTTTTCATAAAATCATGTTTTTCTGACAAATTAGTGGTAAATTATTAAAGATTTAAGTTAGAAAATAATGACAGACAGAGTTTCAGACGTCATACCCATCTGAAAATTCATGCTAATGCAAAACCTGTTATTCTATCTACTTTCTAAGTTTGTAAGACTAATATTTAAAAAATGTCCCTATTTTTGGGCCTTTGTCACACTTTTATGTATGGCTTTGTCCAGATATCTTGCTCTAAGAGGTTGAGAAGTATGCTTTCAGGTTATACTTCTACAGAACATACTACATCATTTGCAAACTTAGAGGTAAAAAATGTTCTACATATGATTTTCAAGTATATATTGCCTTTTTTTACTTGTATTTTTTTTTTAAATATTTTCATGGAATTCCTTCATCCACAAACTATTGTTAGTAATTCTTTCTCTGGGCAAATTTTGTTGTGCATTTATAAATATTCTTCACCCACAGGCAACAAATTTATTTTATTTATTTTAATTTTTAATTTGTTAATCAGGATAGCACACTGATCCCATTGGCCCCATTTCATTCTCAGCCCCGATAAAACACAATAGATGCGTGACATCATATACAGACAGAATGGCAAAATGCAATATAAACATATATTATATACAAAGTGAAGATCATAGTTGGCTTAAGGGTATAAAGATAAATGACATTATACAGACAAACTGAAAAAACATAGTATATACATGTATTAAATATAGAGTGGCATCAGAGTTGATATACTGAAAGAATCACAATCAAAAATAGAGTCATTGCAAGGTATGTAGACATAAGATAGGAATGAGGGGTTTAAGTTGTATGACCAGAGAGACATCAGTCGCATTTTCCAAGAGCCTTGAAATGTCCTTTCATTTATGAATGGAAAAGTGGATAAGAAGAATAATCTTCAAGAAAGGAAGAGAGAGAGATTCCCATAGCTTGGGACCACGGACTGAGAAAGAATGGTCTGTGCAGCAAAGCCTAGTTTGGTGGGCTTGGAGGAGAGGCCATGAGTGATTAAGATGCCTAAGGTTGTATACTGGTGCATCTCTGAATAGTCTGGAAGATAGTGGAAGGAATGTATCATTCATGATCATTTTAAATAGTTGAGTGGCGTTATTGTATTATATATCATATCGATTTAATATTGCAGATATTATCGAATTCTAAATTCTGACCGCCACCTACTTGTAACACACAAAACCATAGCTAGCTTAAATGGAAACCTGGGCAGTTTCTAAACCAGTTCTACCTCATCTCAAAGCAGAGGTGAAAAAAGCCCTCCCACAAGTTGTAGCCCCCCCCAAAAAAAACATACATCTGCAAGCTATAACAAGGATGAGTAAATGAATGCTGGCACTGTACTCCTGCCTGATCAGCAGCTCTTCTGAGTTGCCAATTGCTCCCTGTAACAGTTTGTACCTGGGACAGCTGCCCTCTTCACCCCACCCTAACTATGCTACTGACAACACAAAGCTCTTAAATATATAATATCATTTCAGTGTAAGTGGTTTCGGTATATGTTTCTTGAACGTTACTAATCTTTTCCTGTCTGTGAATATTCCCAGGTGGTTTTGCTACAAAAGATTTCTGACAGGCATAGTCATCTTGTGCATATTGAGTATAAACTTTACAAAATCTATAATTTCCAAAATTTCAGTAAGGCTTTTTTGTCTTCTAGCCTTGACACTTAACACTTGCAACATTATGCAGAATTTCTGTGAGTCTGAGTTTGATTCCACTGATGTTACAATTTAAACCATGCATTTCAGGCAAGCCACATTTTACACTTGATAAAAACCAAAATTGAAGACAAACCACACTGGCAACTGTTCAAGTTGATTAGCGCTTTCGTTTACTGGCAAATTGTAAACTTCTTCAGATTTATCTGAAGAAGTTTACAATTTCCCAGTAAACGAAAGCGCTAATCAACTTGAACAGTTGCCAGTGTGGTTTGTCTTCAATTTTGGTTTTTATCAGTTGTTGAACTTTTTTCTTTGTGACACATTTTACACTTGCTCTGTTTAACTTAAAATTGTGTTGTTCCAGTCTGTTCAGGAACTGAATTTGTCTTTTTTCATGTTCTTCGTGTATTTTCTCTCAGAATAACAGATCACCAGTTATGTTTACAATATGTTCTAAGACTTCATTTACTTGTGCAACTTATCTTTGAAATATTCACGGCATGGATGAGATTCCAAATGGAAATGTCAGGAATCAATGTGTTCCTAAAGGTGTATTAAATAGATACAGACTGGAACTTTATTGTTCTGCCCTTACTTGCCAGATTTCATGGTTTCTGCTAAATTAATCCAGCTTGTAGTTAAATCAGCACAATAAAGGAAGATATATTCTATGGCTTTGTAATGCATTAAAGATGGTCTGTGATGGTACAACTGTTCCTGTATGTATAATCTCTTTATACATTATGAATATGTTTCACCATGGCTAACATCTCATAAGCCAAATGACCCAAAACAGAGCTAAACCTAGGTTGAATGGTATCCTCTGCAGTCCCCAGACTGGCATCCACCCATCCTTAAGTGGAAGAGAAAAAAAGTCTTTCAAATGTGAAGACCAAAAGAAAAAACACAATGGCTGTTGAGCTGAAGTGCTTTAACACACAAAGCTATTAAATATATTCATTGTAGGGGATATGATATCAGACGCTGCTTCTTTCATGTATCCCAGTGCCCCACTTGCCCCAGAGCTGCAACTCCCAGTCTCACCTGCTGACCCTTTGCACACAGAGCAGCATCTCCATTGCTGCACCCTACTTATGATACTGACCCAAAGGATTACATAATTTATCTTCTGGATCACGTGATACTATTTTATAAAGGATCATATGCTTTCCATTTTAATTTCCTGACACCAATAGCTTTTGGCTCACTGGCTTTATTCTGTGGTCTTTCATAAGTCATTAACTTATACAATATTTTTATTTCAGTGCTTTTCAGCCCAATGCTTTACAATTATTTTCAGTATTTGCTTTAAAATTAGTACACTGTGTATTAATTCTAAGCTTACAAGTCTAATTATCTTGTTGAACTGGCCCCAAGATTCAATAAACTAATTTCTCCGTGCAGGAACAGTGTAGCTGCTCCTGCACAGAATATGGCCGCCAAGTGATCCAGTAAACTACTGTTTTGATGCGCACGAGCCTGCCTACACTATTCCTGCACGGACACCACTGCATAATGCTAATTACCTCATTTGCTGGTGAAAATCATGCAAATGAGGTGAATTAGCGATTCAGCAAGCAGGCAGGCATCCGTGCAAGAATAGTGCTAGTTGCAGAAATGTATTCGGCTACTAGCCGAATACATTTCTGCAAAAATGAAAACGGAGGCATGACAGCTCAAAAAAAAGCATGTATTATAATCCTTAGGCATGCCAATGGCCATATATTTGATGCAAATGTGTACAGTTGACAGGTGTACACCCCCCCATATACCCACAGAAATGCAGTAACATGTATGTTTGCAGGGAAATAGCAGCATACATTGGCAGGGCTGCACCAATACATATGAAAACATGTTGCCTGTCCACAATATGCATGGGTCAATGAGTTATGTGTGGTTAATACTGTCAGGATCTGGCCAGCACATTCTCCTGGCAGTCGTTTTGTAGTGCCGTAGGTACAGTGCTGTCTTTGACAGGGCCATGTGCAGACAACTGCAGTACCAACTGTTATGCATGTCAGTGACACCCACTGCTCTGCCACTGATATACCTGGAAGTCACAGTGCTATGTGGAGTATACTACACATATAATGGGCATCTTGAAGGATGTGTAGCTGAGGTGCCAAGGCTTTTGTGAATATAAGTGCTTTTTGGTACTGTTGCCAGTGGTTATTCTCAATAATCCTTTTTACTTATGTTTGCTTTTACATATAATGGACATGCCTGCACAGTAGAATGCACTCTGTACCCACACCCATAACTCCTAACCTCTAACAGCAAGATGTCTGGACAATGGCAGAAATAAAAGTGGAACAAAGGCACAATGATAGGCATGAGTTGTAAATATTGACCTTACATACTGAAAAAGTTGGTAGGGTGAGGGGTTTGCAGTAGCGGGAATTGTCTGAAGGTTATGTAGTCTGAAATAGTAATGTCTGTCATTATTTTGTAACATCACTCTTCAATTATATGTAACTAACTTGCCATAAAAATACAAGTTTACATAGACGGTATGAAACCTCTAGCCAAACACCTGGACAACATGCCAGAAAATGTACAGGTGAGAGATATGGCCATACAAGG
Organism: Protopterus annectens; assembly: GCF_019279795.1. Taxonomy (NCBI): domain Eukaryota; kingdom Metazoa; phylum Chordata; order Ceratodontiformes; family Protopteridae; genus Protopterus; species Protopterus annectens. Next base: position 495,211,754 of record NC_056730.1, on the reverse strand, counting down.
ATATGGCATCTCAGGTTAGAAAGATGCCACACAAGCAGGAGATCCCCAGCCAGTATATCACCAGGTTGCGGGACTATTTACACAGTGCGTCATCACTCAAATGGCCTTGTTGGGCAAGAATGTACATAGCTGCCCTCATAATATTGGTCTATGCATCCATACAAACTTGGCATGCTTTACCGCCACAACCGTTACATCTCTTCTTCCACCAGGCTTGTTCTTGCTACCACTTACCTTATCCCCTCCCTCCTATGTGGCACCTGCATCTTTACTAATCTGCAATCTTCCCTCAAACCAAAACTCTCCTCTTGTTACTATAACATTTCAAAATTTGCAACAGGCCACAGATCTACTATCCATCACTGCATTTCCTTACATCAACTGAACTGGCTTGAGCTCCCCAATTACCTTACCTATATTCAGTTTATCCAAGTGCACAAACTTATTTTCAGCCCCTCTCTCTGCTCCTCCCTTGCCTCTACCTTCCAAATGCATCTACCTGTCAGGCCTCTAAGATCAAACTTCCAAAATTTAATAGAAGTACATAAACCTGCCTGCCCACCAGGCAAACATCTTCTATCCTTCTTGCTAGCACGCCACTGGAATGCTCTCCCACCTCTCATCCGGACCACCAATAGTCTCTGCACCATTAAAACCTTGCTTCATTCATACCTAACTGCACAATGGGAATGTTTTTGCTCCCATCCTACATAACTTCCCTGACTATAGTTACTCTCTACAAGCTAACTTATCTATGAACAACCACCTATAGTCTTATAATGCCTAGCAACAAATTACAGGGACTAGCATATTCTCGTGAATTTAATTTGTCTGAAATGAATTTTTTTCTTGAATGCATTGTACTAATTTGTTCCTGCAAATGCCAGTTTTTCTGTAAATTTGTTACTTTGTATTTTTCTAATTCTAATATACTTGTAATTTTTGTAATCTTGTAAATTGTAATATTTGTACTTTTTCTGGAGTTTTTCTCCCCAGAACTCCATTGAAAATGGGCTCTCATGGCCCAATGGGACTGTCCTGCCAAACAAACTGCAAATAAATAAATTAATTAATTAAATAAATAAATACAACTAGTATTCTTCTGGTAAAGCACTGTGATGATCTGAGGATGTCTGACACTAGGTAATGACACAATACATTGCAGTGTCAGACTATAGATATGTCAGAAAATGTCTGCTAAACAAACCCAGTACCCCGAGGAAAGTCCTGTGTACTCCTGAGAGGTATGGCTGTAGCACACAAAACCCTGGACTGGAGTATACCTATCTCTAGAATGGAGTCCCACTCTAACTATAGAAGGTCACACTGGGCATGTTCATACACTTGAATCACAAGACAAGTTGGAACCCACATCGGAATATATGACCATATTGTGTATATATGTCTGTGCATACAGACAGCTTTGTACACCTTAACTGTCCCCACACACATACATCAGACAGAATTACCCTCAGCTAGCTGTAGGTGGCCCATATTTGATATGTTTGCATCTGTTGCTTCAGATACACACACATATATATGGGCAACATATGTTAAGCATACACACACATAGATGTGGGGAAGTGAGAGACAGACAGTGATAGAGAGAGAGACATAGAGGGGCACAGACAGAGTGAGTCACACACACAGATACCCTGAATGGCATACAGTGATGTCCTGCTGTGGACAGTGGCATACCAGTTGTAAACAGTTGCACATGTCAGCATAAAAGGTGAGCCCCATTGTGTAATAGTACAGAGGTTGGGTTTATAATATCACATCACCTGCGTGTGTGTGTGTGTGTGTGTGTGTGTGTGTGTGTGTGTGTGTGTGTGTGTGTGTGTGTCTCCATCCATAGGTCTAAGTATTAGAAGACTGTTCACACTTAGTACACTTCACATTGCCCTACTTTACAAGATCTGCTGCTGTCATTCAGCTTATAAGTACCACTGGACACCTATTACCCCTATAAGCTCTGTAGCACATGCGATAACTGCATAACACTATGGTAGAAATAACTAGATAGGGGTTCTGATCTCAATACTGGCAACTGTGTGTGTGTGTGTGTGTGTGTGTGTGTGTGTGTGTGTGTGTGTGTGTGTGTGTGTGTGTGTGTGTGTGTTTAGGTTGACAATCATATCCTGTGTGGGTTATACCATTTTGATGTGTGTATCATCCATGCCTGTTTACCATGCCCCGATGGCATTACTTTATATAGCATGTTGATGGCATCTGCCTTACATGCACCATGTTAAACCATTGTACAGGCCATACCAGTCATCTGTACAGATGTCTACAGAATATCTGGATGTTTGCAACCCATATGTGGTCTGTGTCCCCTAACAATGGACATGTATGTGATATTGTTGCCAAATAGGTCACAGTTAGTGTACTGACACAATGCCAGTATCAGATATCATACCTGACTGAAACATCATGCTGATACAATGTCTGTTACCCTATCACTTGTCCAAGCTTTTAGAAGCAATAGATGACTCCAGTTGCTATTTCTGGTGGGTTATCTCGCCATCCATGAAGGCATTCACAACATTATGTGCTGTAAGAGTTAGTGGGTTATGTCCCACACATATAACCTATTTGGGGCATGTCATGTGTATGTAGTAATACATACCACAAACCTGTCATACACAGTACCATGCATGCCCTCACCAATCGCACCAGGGTTGAGTGTATGGGAAAGAAATGGCAGGGGCAACAGGTGCCAACACGTGAATCTTTTGCAGTCAGTCTAATTGCTAAGCCTGTGAGGGACCTACTGACAGTAGTCCAGTAACCTGTTCCATATCTATGAGCCTGTGGTACTACACAGTACTGAGGTGAGATGTCTGAAGGCTACCTGTCTGTGACAAGGGGTATGTACGCCAAGTCACACCATCTGACAGCAGTGTCCATCACACATTGTTGAATGCATACACACCTGGTAAACGTACATATAAAGCTGTACCTTGGCTATGAAATGGTCAGTGTATTTCCACTCTGCCATACTAAACATTGGTAATGTCTACAGGGCCACAGCCTGCAGACACACAGACACCTGGAACACAAACAGACTACAGCATGTCAGACTACATTCAGTCAGTGGTACTAACAGCAATAATGCATCATGGCTAATAAGGAGCATACACCTTTATGTGTACCCATAACAAATGCAAGCAGACAGCACCTTACACAGTATTACATAGCTACACTGTACTATATTCACCCTGTGCATTAGACCCATATTAGCCTGTCCCTACATCGATGGTATGGATGACAGGGATGTGGCACAGGTATCATCATATGCACAGGGTGTGGTGTGGGTTTGCCAGAGGCCTAGGTTGGGCCATATGGTTTACATCCATGTGTGTGTTTGTTTGGAGGGGTATCCTATAGATGGGCTGTACAGATGTGCTGTGTGTGTCTGGAGGTGACCTGCCTGTGATACAGGTATGTGTGTATGTATGCACACAGTCATGCCATGTGGCTGCCCTACACAGGGGTATGTTGGACAGCTGTGGACCGTACATGGCAGGGTGTCCAGTTTACCGTCTCCGGCCACTGACACATGAACTGGTCCTGTCAGGGGTGTCACTGGCACCACCAGGCCCAAGGCCAGATACAGTACTGCTTCCTGATGGTGACTGCTGTCTGCTGGATCCATGTCTCTGACGGGACTGGCCACGACCATGTGCTCATGGCCTGCTCTGTTGTGATGTGGACAGCAACCCCGCTTTGGTAGGGCTGGTGTCACTGCCACTATGGGAGTGTGAAAGTGCATGGCCCTGTGGACTCTCAGCTGATGTTGGTGCTGATATACATCCATGTGGCTGATGCCCATCTCCCACCACATGATCTAGCATAGACATGTCACGGTCGAGGGTTCGACCTCAGATTCTATTCATGACCTCAGTATTTTGGCGTGTGGCCTCAACAAGGTCATGTATGTTGCCACGTAAATCAGGAAGAGTTGCATCCACCACCCTGAGTATTTGTCTGGTGTTACGTTCACTACATGCCTGTGCATTCATGACAGCCCGAAACATGCGTCTGGTGACACCTGCTTTGGCACTTGTGACAGCGGCTTGTCGAGCAGCAGTCTTCCTATGAGCACCCCTGTCCATCTGCCTGTGTGGGACCTCGTCTGCACTCTGGCTATGGACAGTATCTACACTCACACCTGGCAAAGACACCACACTAGCCTGTTCCATGCCACCACCTGCCAACTGTCCATCATCTGTGGCTGCTGGGGACAGGGCATGTGTCAGCATTGTGACTGTGTGTGAAGACATTGAAGGATGACTGTGCGATGCCAACCGATGGCACAGTTTCAGCTCCTGACAACACCACCTGTACCTGAATATGACCATCACCATTGCCAGAGTTTGCAGAGACACTGACATCACATACTGAGCGGGATGGACAGCGACCACCATGACCACCTGTGGGGGAAAGACAACATATGTAAATCAATACCTGCACTATACCATTTGCTGCTACATGCACACACACGCACACACACACACACACACACACACACACACACACACACACACACACACACGCACTCACATACAGGTGAGGTGGCAGACGGGCATTACACAGACCTCACAAGGGCCAACTGGTGACATTCACAACACAGTCAGACCACTACATACACACCCTGGACAGGCCCTCAATATCATACAACGCAGCCCTTTCCACTTCCTGTTACTACTTATATACACCTCTGTGATATGTGAGTAGTGTCAGTAGGTGATGGGCCTTCAAGTAGCACACACTGCACCCATGTACACATAATATCTGTTCACCTGTATAGCACAGTGGCAACTCCTACAGAACATACCTCTCAACGGTGCAGTGTCACGGAATGTCTACATGTGTGGCTCATATTTCTGACCTGTTCATCATAAATCCTGTATTTGTCTGACACATTACCAGGATGATATGAGGACTGGTGTCACTGTAATGACATATTTTGAGTCTCACACTTCAAACCCTGCAGTACATGTATGTTATAACAGAACCGGTTACACTAACAACCTTCTAAACTTATAGTGGATATTATAAGTGTCGACACTCCTATTAACATGCCAGGTTTGTCTGATATATAACATGAAACCACAGAAATTATGTGATAACATTTCCCACATTTAATGTGACCTATAACCTATGCAATCCAATTGAAAAACAAACGTTGGTTAGGGGTAACATGTAGAAGTTGAAATACGTACATTAGGCTGGTTGCATGACTGTGCACACCCTTAAATTAATACTTTGTTAAACCAACTTTTGATTTCATAACAGCAGTCAGTCCTCTTGGGAAGGTGTGTATCAGCATGGCACATCTCGACTTAGCAATATTTGTACACTCCCTTGCAGAAGCCCTCCAACTCTGTCAGCTTGCAAGGGCATCACTTCTGCACAGGCCTCTTCAGAGCACCCCACAGATTCTCTATTGGATGAATGTGGGGACTGTGGCTAGGCCATTCCAAAACATTGATTGCTTATGGTGAAGACATTCTTTTATGGATTTTGATGTATGATATGGGTCATTGTTGTGTGGAAAGGTGCAAGTCCTCTCCATCCATAGCTTTCTAGCAGACACATGAGATTTTGGGCCAAAAGGGACTGGTAGTTTGAACTGTTCCTAATCCCTACCACCTTGGCTACAGGCCCACTTCCAGCTTATGAACAGCACCCCCAAAGCAGGACACTGCCATTACCATGCTTCACCATGGGGATGGTGTTCTTTTGGTGATGCACATTGTTGTTCTTGTGCCAAACAAACCTTTTGGTATTGTGGCCAAAAAGTGCAACCTTGGTCTCATTACACCATAACACATTTCTCCACATGCTTTTGGGGGACCTGATGTATTTTTCTTGAGAAATTCGCTAGACCTGGATGTTGTTCTGTGTGTGAGAAGGCTTCCATCTTCCAAACCTACCCCATAGGCCAGACATGTGGGGAATACGGGAGATTGCTGTCACATGTAGTACACAACCGGTACTTGCCTGTGATTTCTGCAACTCCTGTAGTGTTTCTGTAGGTCTCTTGGCAGCCTCCCTGACCAGTTTGGGTCTTGTCATTTCCACACATTTGGAGGGATGTCCAGTTCTTTGCAATGTCACTGTTGCCCCATATTTCCACTACCATTTGATGACTGTCTTCACTGTGTTCCATGGTATATGCAATGCTGTGGAAATGACTGTGTACCCTTCTCTGGGCTGATACCTTTCACAAATGAGATCCCTTTGCTGCTTCATAAGCTGCATGGTGTAGCAGGCAACTGAGTAAATTTAGGATAATCCTGGTAGGATAGCTGACCATTATTTGCTGTTAATCAAAGATTCTCTGTAATAGATGGCAGGTGTGTACCCAAGAAGATGTAATGCTGTAATAATATCGAAAGCTGCTTCAACACAGTATTAGCTTCAGCCTGTGCACACATATGCATCTAGCTTCTTGTAAGTTTTTTATGTATCATAATTGTTGCCCTAACAGATTTGTTTGCTTTACAATCAAATTGTATAGGTTATAGGTCACATGAAAAGTTGGAAGGGTTAGGAAATGTGTTATTGTGCTCTCATTTTTGTATTTCACAATTACCTGGCATTCTAACAGGTGTGTATACACCATTTATATGCACTGTATAACACTAATTTATAAAATATGTCTCTCGTTTTGGGCCTTGGTTCCCCCATTTTGTCAGTCTTTGTCCAAATTTCTTGCAATGACAGGTTGCGAGGTATGCTACAGATATGTGACATCTCTGCAAATAGGCCCCTGTGATGCCCACCGTGATGCAATGCACTTAACCTCACCACAAGTAAACATGCAGATATTGCAAAATAGCTGAGAGTAACAGTTGTGTGCATGGTCACATGCCGGCCCTTAACATGCCTGCGGTACTGGTGAACCATAACAGGAAAATCCCATACTCACCGGCTTCAGGCTGCTGTCCCACATGCAGACCAGAGGTACCTATGTAGTTGTGGGGGAGAGGTACTGTCAGCAGACTCACATTTGGCATTGGTACAAGATGAATGCTACATGTCTGCACAGGTACACTACAAGCTATGAATGTACACAATTTGCTGTCCCTCACCATATATGTGCACTTCTGTGCATTACTGAACTCCATCCACAAATGCTGTTTGAACTGACATATGCATCTAGATACTCTATTGAAGACAGTATGACTGCTACATGAATAAATTGATGTGCACTGTGGCCTTACCTGGATGCTCCTCGCCTGTTGCCTGGGTGCCACCCACCTCCACGACTGGTGTTTCATGTGCTAGGTGTTGTGTGGGGGCTGCCCTAAGGTTGGCAAGGAGCTCCTCTTTTGCCGTAAGTGGGGCCTGTGTGGCTGGACCCCCACCCGTAACAGTACAGTCCCTGGCCATGGCAGCAGCCCTTTGCCAGGCATGATGTATCAGGTCAATTGCCTGATGCCTGACCTGATCATATGTGTGGCCATGGTGGCCCAAGATGTTCACTCTGTAGACAAGGTCATCCCACAGGGTAGTCTGATCCCGCAGATTTTGTCTGCTCCAGCTGAACAGCACCACATGGTGCTGTATTATTGCTTCCGTAATAGCTGCAGTCTCCTCTGCAGTGTATGCCGACTGACGCTGCATGCCACTTGGAAGACATAAACAGGGAAACACATCACAGGACCTCAGACATTGCTAGAGTTATTTACAGAGCCAGCACATCAATATTGCCTATCATTAGCCACCACTTACAACCGCATCATACCCCTGTCATCTATCAGCACAGTATGAACCTGCATTCCAGTCCTGGTCCTGATGTGTCATGTTCCCCCCAATGAGGCCCAGTACACTGCATAAACCACCATTCATCATTCATGTTTGTGTAGAGGGAGGATAGTAGCCATCTTCCTTGCAGATGGGATGTCAATGGTGCTCAGGCTTTGCTTGCATACAGTGTATAATGGAGCTGAAAGCATATACCTGAGTTCATGTAGGATGCAGACAGGAATGTTCTCAGGTCCCATGGAGACTTGCTTTTGTTGACTTTGATTAGGCAGTATGCACCTGCTCCCTGATGATGAGGGGAGGAGTGCGGCTGTTGTGTATTTTCAATTACACTGATGGTGAGCCGGGGGGGGGGGGGTGATGTTTGCCCTAAACCTGTCTGCAGCAGGTTGGCTATAGCTATGGTGTGTGTGTGTGTGCATGTGGTGTGATTGACCATCATTACAGGGTGGGTTGGGTTATTGCCTCTGAGATTGCAGACATATGTGAAGATGGCCTTGTGTTTGCCCTTGGTGGATGTGTCCAATTTGTACTCGTAGTTAGCCTTACAGTAATCCACCTGTGACCTTATATGCTCATTCAGACAAAGGCTGACTCACTGCCAAGTTGATGCCTGCGCCTACTCTGACCTGTACAGCCAATATAGCGACCAATTATGTGGTTTGTGTATTGCTGCTGTTCAGCAAGAGGGATTACTCTACTTCGGTGGAGACAGGTTTTACATGTAAGGTATTGCTGAGTCCATACAGCTATGTTGGTGGTCATATGCCTGTTTGTAGTAGGCATGGACACAAGGTCATGACACAGTTGGACACCTCTGAAATTTCAACCTGATAATCATGCTTATTCTAGTACTCCATGTCTGTGCCAGGGCAATGCAACAACCAGTAGCTGTAGAAATCTAATTGTTGGATGCACAGAAACGGAGATTACACAGGTGTACATGTACAGCTTATTTACCTGACATCCCATGTCTGTTGTTATGAGGCAGCCAGGTACACCTACTCATACATGGATGTGCACAGGTAATACCTGATATACATTTCTGTTCTATGTCAGTATGGCACACTGTATTTACACACTTGCTGCTCAGTCATTTCTGTCAACTTGTTAGAGCAGGACATCTGGAGGACACCACACATACATGGGGGCAGATGGGCCAAAATTAGTGACACTTTCTTAATATTGCTGTAACACACTTAAGTCATATGAGAGCACAGCAGCCTTTGCATTCACAGACATACCCTGGAGGATGTCCGACGCTCATATGACAGGAAGAGAGGAGAAAGGCTAGCAGTGTGTTAGTGAGGGTAGGAACTTTTATTGTTGGCAGTTTGACTGGTATGGGGACAGAGCTAGCTGTTATGATGGACAGAAGAAAAGTTGATATATTGTGTGCACAAGAGACCAGACAGAAGGGGCGTAAGGCTAGATGTATCAGGGTTGAGTCCAAATAGTTCTATCATGGTGCGGATGGGAGGAGAAATGGTCTAGGGGTTATCTTGAAGGAAGAGTATAGCAAGGGTGTTTTTGGAGGTGAAAAGAGTGCCAGATAGAATGATGTTAATGAAGCTGGAAATTGATGGTGTAATGATGACTGTTGTTAGTGCATATTCTGCGCTAGTTGCGTGTGTGATGGATGAGACAGATACATTTTGGAGTGAGTTGGATGAAGTGGTGATGACTGTACCCAAGGGTGAGAGAGTGGTGATTGGAGCAGATTTCAATGGACATGTTGGTGAAGGGAACAGAGGGGATGTGGAAGTGATGGGTAGGTATGGTGTTAAGCAAAGGAATGCAGAAGGTGAGATGGTGGTGTGGTTTGAAAAAAGGATGGACATGGCTGTGGTGAATACATATTTTAACAAGACAGAGGACCATAAGGTGGCATAGAAGAGTAAAGGAAGATGCACACAGGTGGAGTATCTCCTATGCAGGAGGGCCAGTTTAAAGAAGATTGGAGACTGTAAAGTGGTGACAGTGGAAAGTGTAGTTAGGCAGCATTGAATGTTGGTCTGTGGGATGACGTTGGTGATCAAGAAGAGGAGGAGGAGTGTGAGGGCAGCACCCATGATCAAATGGTGGAAACTGAAAAAGGGTGATTGTGAGGTTGAGTTCAGGGGAGAGTTAACACAGGCAGTGGGTGGCAGTGAAGAGTTACTGAATATCTGGGTAACTACAGCACAGCTAGTAAGGGAGATGACTAGAAAGGTGCTTGGTGTGACATCTGGACAGAGGAAGGAAGACAAGGAGACCTGGTGGTGGAATGAGGAAGTACAGGGGAGTATACAGAGAAAGAGGCTGGCAAAGAAGTGGGATTGTCAGAGCGATGAAGAAAGTAGACAAGACTATAAGGAGATGAGGTGCATGGTAAAGAGAGAGCTGGCAAAGGCTAAGGATGAGGTGTATGAAGGGTTGTATGAAAGGTTGGACACAAAGGATGGAGAACAGGATCCATTGGCTAAACAGAGGGACCGAGCTAGGAAGGATGTGCATCAGATAAAGGTGATAAAGGATAATGAGGGAAACATATTCACAAGCAAGGAGAGTGTGTTGAGCAGATTGAAAGAGTACTGTGAGGGGCTGTTGAATGAAGAGAATAAGAGAGAGAGAGATGGTTGGATGATTTAGGTATGGTGAATCAGGAAGTGCAACAGATTAGCAAGGAAGAAGTAAGGATAGCTATGAAGAGGATTAAGAATGGAAAGGCTGTTGGTCCAGATGACATACCTGTGGATGCATGGAGGTGTTTAGGAGAAATGGCAGTTGTCCTTTTAAAAAGATTATTTAATGTAATCTTGGAAAGTGAGAGGATGCATGAGGGTGGAGAAAAAGTGTTTGTGTACCGATTTTAAGTATAAGAATGATGTGCAGAGCTGTAGTGACTACAGAGGGATAACAGTTGATCAGTCACAGCATGCAGTTATGGGAAGGAGTAGTGGAAGCTAGGTTAAGAAGGGATGTGAGGATTAGTGATCCCCAGTATGGTTTCATACCAGGAAAGAGCAGTACAGATATGATGTTTGTTCTGAGAGTGTTGATGGAGAAGTACGGAGAAGGTCGGAAGGAGTTGTGTTGTGTCTTTGTGGACTTAGAGAAAGCACGTGACAGGGTGCCTAGAGAGGAGTTGCGGCATTGTATGAGGAAATCAGGAGTGGCAGAGGAGTCTGTAAGAGTGCTACAGGATATGTACAAGGGTAGTGTGACAGTGGTGAGTTCTGTGGTGGGAGTGACAGGCGCATTTAAGGTGGAGGTGGGATTACATCAGGGACCAGCTCTGAGCCCTTTCTTATTTGCAGTGGTGATGGACAGGTTGACAGACAAGATCAGACAGGAGTCCCTGTTGACTGTGATGTTTGCAAATGACATTGTGATCTGTAGTAACAGTAGGGAACAGGTGGAGGAGACCCTGGAGAGGTGGAGATATGCTCTAGAGAAGGGAGGAATGATGGTCAGCAGGACTAAGACAGAATATATGTGTGTGAATGGGAGGGATGATAGAGGAATGGTGAGGATGCAGGGAGTAGAGTTTGCAAAGGAGGATGAGTTTAAATACTTGGGATCAACAGTTCAAAGTAATGACGGGTGTGGGGGAGAAGTGAGGAAGAGAGTAATGGCAGGATGGGGAAGGTGGAGAAGAGTGTCAGGTGTGATTTGTGACAGTCAATTACTATTAAGAGTGAGAGGGAAGGTCTGCAAGACAGTAGTGAGACCAGCTATGTTATATGGTTTGGAGACAGCGGCATTGATAAAAAGGCAGGAGTCAGAGCTGGATGTGGCAGAGTTAAAGATGTTAAGACTTGCACTGGGTGTGATGAGGGTGGACAGGATTAGGAATATGTATGTTAGACGGTCTGCCCAGGTTGGACGGTTTGGAGACAAAGCCAGAGAGTAGCAGAATTATATTGGTTTGGACATGTGCTGAGGAGAGATGCTGAGTATATTGGGAAATGGATGGTAAGGATGAAGCTACCAGGTAAGAGGAAAAGAGGAAGGCCTAAGATAAGGTTTATGGATGTGGTGCTAGAGGACATGCAGGTGGTTGGTGTGCCAGAGCAAGATGCAGAGGACAGGAGGAAATGGAGACAGATGATCTGCTGTGGCGACCCCTAATGGGAACAGCCAAAAGAAAGAGAAGGAGATGTAATGTCAGTCATAACACAACTCTATGAGTAAATGACTACAAATATGAGGCACACATATGGTCAGTGTGCATAACACCGGACAGTTGAATGGTATGAGCTCAGTATATCACATGCAGTTCAACACACACATCTGCAACCGTATTTCACTTTGCAAATACTCTGTATAGGTCTCTCACATTTCTGAGGCAAACATGTATATCATAGTTCTATTCACAATTAACATATGTACATCTATGACATCCCAGTAGCTGTCCTAGCAGTGTCACAGTCAGTATTGTTCAACACCCACTCCAGTAGTAGTCATATGTGAGCCATCCTTTCCTGGGGTGACTCAGGGGCCTGAGCTGTGATCTGTGTCACTGCAGACACACCCAGATGCTATGGCCATAGGTTCTGATCAGCATTATATCAGTACAGCAAGTCTTGTTGAGACATATGTGTTGAACTTCCTATTTCCCATTATTACATACTGAATTTCATTACATCCTTACTTGTTTGACATACATTTTTTTTCCAAGTATGGTTGGTTTTATGCCAAAATGTGTTGTTGGGTTTCTTTGTCTGTCTTTCTGTCTCTCTCACTCCCTCTCTACCAGATGTAGAGTATACATCTGTTGTGCATAGGCAGCAGCTTGCCTTTTGTAGGTAATGCTCATGAGCAGCTGATGGCCTGTGCACCAGTTGGTGTCCCCCACTTGCTAATTGCATGCAGAACAGCTGTGGTATTATTCCTATAGCCAATGGCATGGCAACACACTCCTATAATTGAGTACTTCATGTGGGCATTGCCCCTTTTCCTTGCCTGTGAAGAGGACTTCATTCAGGTTTGTGAACAACAGCATCACAGAGGGTAGTTGGAAATGCCTCTTACAATGAAAACTGTGGAGACAGCCCAACAAACTGGGGGAGAATGTTCCAGACATAGGGACAGAATGTGAGTATTGCTGTTATACAGTTGAATTAAGGCTAGTTAAACAGGGTTTGTGTGGAATGGCTTTTCTGCATGATTTTAAGTCTGACAGTGTTATGTGGTTGACATAACTCTCAACTGTAGGGCTATCTGCAGAATGGCCAGATTTTGTACGCTCATGTTTGGTGTGTTTCTCAGATATTTTCTGTCTTTGGAAAATCAATAGCATACTGTGGGGATTGCAGTCAGTAAATGGTATCATCCATTTGTGTTTCTGACTTCATATCCCTCAGAGAAGATATTTTACAACAAACCCTGTTACACCAGCAACTGTCTCAGTTTATAACAGCAATATTTCACATATGCCCCTGTTTTGGGGCCTCTGTCCCCAAGTATGTCAGGCTTTGTCCAGATGTCATGCAGTAAGAGGGTGATAGGTAGGGTGTATCATTATTTAATGCCTTCATTCTTGATACCATCCCAGTGATATATCAGACTGCCAGACATGTTATGTCTAAGAGGCCTTATATATGAGGACAAAGCCTGGACATTCTGTGGGACTCTGAGCAATTGAGAGGTCTGTGTATTTATGGCAATTGTTGACAGACTGTTAACATTGACACACTACACTGCTACACAGTCCTCTTTGGCCACATGCCCCATACCATGGTCAGGCATCATAATACACTGTGAATTGGACCAGTATATGTAGGGGTACTATGTGAGTGGTAAGCATGTTGAGATGTTTTTGTTCACACAGTCCTTATACCGTACTGTTCATTTGGCTTACCGGTTTGTCACTGTGACTGTGGTGGAATTGGTTCTGGGTATGCACTTTCACACTGGTGTCTGTTTTTCAGTGGTGTTACATCCCTGTAGTGCCTGATATATTTGCAAATACATGTGTAATTCCCCATAGTGTATTTGGGTTAGTGTTGCGTCAGTCTGACTGTAGTTTGCACGGTCCTTGGTGACATGCTTAGCAGCTGAGTGTAGTTTCCCTAATGTGATGTTATGTTTAGATATTTGTAGGATCTACTGTTGCCTGGCCTCCATAACTGTTGTGTCTTTCTGACGCATCAGTGGGATAATGTGAGGATTTAAGTCAATAACAAGTGAGAAGTAATTGAGTGCTGGACTTGTGCTATTTCAGTCAATATATGTTAGGACAGACAAGAGGGTGTTACTGCAGCAACTGTGTCAGCTTATCTACTACAGTATTTCAGATATGTCCCTATTTTCATGGCTTTCTCCCTCCACTTTGTCAGGCTTGGTCCAGATTCGTTGCACTAAGGGGTTCGGAGACTACCGCTCAACTGGCCAGATTGTTTCAGACTGTCTGGGTGTATCACTCATATTTCTGGTCTGTTCCACAGATTCATTATTTTTATTTCCCTGGTAAATCACTGTGATGATCTGAGGATTTCTGACAGTAAATGATAACATACATTTCAGTTTCAGAACTCACATCATTCAGAACATGTATGCTGAAATAAACCCTGCCACTCTGGCAGCATTTTACATTTATAAGAGCAATATTTAAATTATGTCCCTAGTTTTGGCCCATTGTCTCCCATTTGGACAGCCTTTGGCTAGATTTCTTACACTAAGAGGTTGAGAGGTATGGTTCTGAGGTATGACTCCACTAACCACAGCAGATCATCTGTGTCCATTTCTTCCTGTCCTGTGCATCTTGCTCCGTCACGCCAACCACCTGCATGTCCTCTCTCACCACATCCATAAACCTTATCTTAGGCCTTCCTCTTTTCCTGTTACCTGGTAGCTTCATCCTTAGCATCTTTTTCCCAATATACTCAGCATCCCTCCTCAGCACATGTCCAAGCCAACGTAATCTTGCCTCTCTGGCTTTGTCTCCAAACCTTCCAACCTGGGCTGACCCTCTAATATAGTTATTCCTAATCCTGTCCACCCTCGTCACACCCAGTGCAAACCTTAACATCTTTACCTCTGCCACATCCAGCTCTAACTCCTGCCTTTTTGTCAATGCTACTGTCTCCAACCCATATAACATAGCTGGTCTCGCTACCCTCTTGTAGACCTTCCCTTTCACTCTTACAGGTACTCGTCTGTCACAAATCACTCCTGACACTCTTGTCCACCCAGTCCATCCTGCCTGTATTCTCTTCTTCACCTCTCTTCCACACTCACTGTTACTCTGAACTATTGATCCCAAGTATTTAAACTCATCCACCTTCGCCACCTCTACTCCTTGCTTCCTCACCATTCCTCTATCCTCCCTCTCATTCACACACATATATTCTGTCTTAGTCCTGCTGACCTTCATTCCTCTTCTCTCTAGAGCATATCTCCATCTCTCTAGGGTCTCCTCCACCTGTTCCCTACTCTCACTACAGATCACAATGTCATCTGCAAACATCATAGTCCATGGGGACTCCTGTCTGATCCCGTCTGTCAAACTGTCCATCACCATTGCAAATAAGAAGGGGCTCAGAGCTGATCCTTGATATAATCCCACCTCCACCTTAAATGCATATATATATATATATATATATATATATATATATATATATATATGGTCTATATTAAATCAGCAAACGCTTAAAATAGCGAAAGCTGATTTACTGACCCATTAAGAGCGAAACCTTACAATCCCGAAGTCACAGAACAGCATTTTTATGTTTCCCAGGAAAAAAAATTGCTGGGCCATTTTTGGGACTTTGCCATTTCCTCCACTGTGGTGCGATCTCGGAGTTGGTATATTTAAGTAGGGGGTGTGGGGGGCAAAGCCCTCCACTTTATTTTGTGTTTAAAACTTTTTTTTTTTTTTTTTTGTGGAACAGAGATTTTTTCCCCCTGGGAAAAGAAATTGCTGTTCTGTGTCTTTGAGATTGTAAGGTTTCGTTTTTAATGGGTCGATAAATCAGCGTTCACTATTTTAAGCATCTGCTGATTTAATATAGACCCATATATATATTTTTTCCTTTTATATATATATATATATATATATATATATATATATATATATATATACACATGTGTATATGTTTATACACAAAACCTGACTGATTCTACAGAATCTTTTCCCTACTGTTGAATGACTCTACTGCATGATATATTTGAAAAAGCGTCAGCTGCATCTACAGCTCAAATGGTGTAGTGGTACATTGCTCTGACTATGGTGTACAGGGTGCTGGGTTCAAGGCTTGGCAGGTCTGCTTACTTTGTTGCTAGGCAAAACAGTGGCTGATGTAAACAATGTGATTAAAGCAGTTGTAAGTGGGTTTGCACGCTGCCAACACATGGTTAAATGTACAGATGCTTAACCTGTGTTGGCTTCACTTAGCATCATGCAAAATTGCTTACCCATGCTAATTTCTTTAAAAGAAAAGGGGGTGATAGGAAAGTAGTGAAAAAGGGGCACACAGAGGGAAAAACAATATGAAAGATAGCTAGGGATGTTCAGGACAGGTGTAGGGAAGATCCATAGCTGTCCATTTCTTATACAGCAACAGCTGTGCATTTGTGCAGAATTTGGAGGTGAATTTAGACCCTCAAACCCCAGAGAGAGGGGTGAGAACAACAGTAATGTGACCAGATTACATGTGTCCAGTGGACACGTGCAAAATGGACAGCTATGTATGGGGTGAAATTTTTTGGGGGGAACAGATGCCCTTTTTTTTTAAGGTGGGAGTGGGATGTTGGGGAAGCATAGTAGGTAAAATTGGGGAGGTAAGTTGGGTAGGAAGACCAACAAGACAGACAAGACAGCAGAGAGGGGCAGTATATGACACATTTGGGGGGTAAACACCTTGGACGGGGAGGGTGGTTGGGAATCAGACACCTTTGAGCCCCCAAATAGATACAGTGGGACTGAGGTCCCTACCTGTGGGCAGTCACCATGGCACTTTCACAGTCCCAAAGGTGACTGTGTTGGGGGCTGGACAGGAAGGGCATGCTGACCCTCAAGATGCACCAGGTGGCCTTCAATCTGCTGCAGCTGACCACCAAACTCTGGATGGTGGTGCCCACCAAACCCCAGACCTGACTATGGGTGACAGGTTCCTGTCCGCGCACGCTCCCGGGGGGGGTGGAAATGAGACCCGTCCCCTGAGGTGGGTTGACTCAAAGGTGGTGCAGGGCCAGCAGCCTAGGAGTTCCTCCCAGGTTGGGTCCCAGACGTGCTTGGGCCTGGTGCCACAGCCAGATGAGGCGGGACAGGTGGATCCACTGGGATCTGCCTTCCCAGATGTGCTATGGTATTGAGGTTTTACAAAATATGTTGGTTAGTCGTGAACAACACATTTCAAGATTAGTTATAACAGCATGCATGGATGTTACAATTGAGCCCATAAAACAGTTTTGAAACAGTTGCATGCAAACAGAACACATGCAGAAATGGAACCACAGTAAGCATTATAATGTCATGCAGCTTGCAGTGACAGCAACAGGTCACCAATGATAGTATTTGAATGAGGTTTATTAATATTCACACAATTCAATATTTGCAGAACAATAAGACACATGTCCCAACAGTAGGTTTGGAGAAAACATACCCGTTGATTATGTGTATTTATTATTGATGCAGATGGGGTGGGGGAGAGAGAAGAAAGTCAATTAACAACTGTATAGGCTTCAATATTTCACAACTGTACTGATCATTACTCTATTCATTACTCTCCAGGTCTGACCTCACTTTACATCTACCTATGGCCTGGGGTTGGACAGTGGAAGTGTTGTATACAGTGTATTAGTAAAGCCTTCTTACAGCTACTACAAACATTTCCTTACTTGACAGACCTGTGCAGGAAATTTCTGTTAACACTACCTAACTGTTTCTGCACATATTCACATAGGCAGGGTTACATATGTGACACTGACAGGGGTGCCCTGCACTCATGCTGTGTGGGTGTGCTACTGACATACACCACCTGGATTTCTATCTGTCTCCCTGGTTATTGGCAGCAGTGACCACTAGCTATGACAGCATGACACTTGAGAGACATGTATCTGGCAAAGTGCTGGTGTATGTATGTATCGTTCTGTCATTTGCAGGCATGGGGTTGGACAGTGGAAGTGTTTTACACTGGTCTATATTAGAACATCGAAGTTTCACAACTTCGAATGTCCTAATATCGACCCCTATTCAGCGAACGCTGAAAATAGCGAAGCTGCGGAACACCAAATTTCTTCCGAGGGAAGGAATTCAGTTGGCCGTTCCTGTCGCTTTGCTATTTTCAGCACTGTGGTGGAAAGTTACGGGTTGAGATCAGGTAAGTGTGCGATTGTGTGGACGTGAGGGTTAGGGCGTGCGGTAGGTGAGTTAGGGTTAGGGCGCGGGTGAGGTGAGTTTGCGATAGTGACGGACCTTAGCGTTAGGGTTTGGGTTAAGGTAAGTGGTGTATGTACAGTTTAGTGTAGGACTAGATGTAGGATTTTAGGTGTATGTGTGTGGATTGCTGTTTGGTGTGCTTGTGTTGTGTGTATGTGTGTCAGAACAGCAAATTTTTTCCCTGGGAAAAAATTTGCTGTTCTGCATGTTCGATATTGTTAGCGTTCGTTGAATAGGGGTCGATATTAGAACATTTGACATTTTAAAAAGTCGATGTTCTAATATAGACCCGTTTTACACAGTGTATTAGTAAAGCCTTCTTACAGCTACTACAAATATTTCCTTACCTGTCAGACCTGTGGAGGAAATTTCTCTTAACACTACATGACTGTTTCTACACATATTCACATATTCTTTGGTGAAAATATGCATACAGCTTACTACCACTCCCGGGATTCGAACCGTGTCTGTTTGTGGAAAAAGGTACATCAAGGTTTTGTTTCATCACTATGAGCTCCTGAGGAACCACTGTTTTTGCTTGACTGCTTTCTGCCTAATACTCCCTGGGTTACATGATCTAACCCTGGAATTCTGACATTCATGCATGGCAGATAGTTCTTGTACTATGTATTAATACTTTGAGATATTACAATCTGGGAAGCAATGCTGCAGTAAAATACTTTGCACATTACCATTGAGAGTTCAGATCTTGGTGCATGGAACCTTTCATGTAGTTTTATATCCTGTTTTACAGCTCCACAATCTTTCTCAGATGAGCCTCATTTAATTCATGCTGTCAGAGCCATAGTTGCTGTGCAGAACCTGTACACATTTGTATTCCTACCACAACATACCAATGTAAACACAACAGTTTGGTGTTTATAATTTTATTAAAGGGTACTCACACTTTTATTAATGGATATTCTGTACATCATTATTAGTCTAGCTAACTTTGTTTATTCTTTACACACAGTACACACTTTGCCTACTGGCAGTAGACAATCTACACCTTTGTATTATATGGCCTACATACTGCAAGCAAGATTTGCACTCACCAGCCTCCAGGTGCAGCCTTAACAACCTGTTGGTATGGGCGTCCATGTTCATAGCCCTCTCATCTGCAGCTGTACAGGAGATAAACAAACATTATGCATACTTGTCGATCACATACTCAGGATGGACTTTGATAAACACTAACTGATACTGATAATTACACACTGCTGGAACATTCTGTGCCCATGCATCTTGGGTCCACTTGTTGAAGAGCTCCCTCTTCCTATGCTTGAGGTCAGCGAAATGGTGCCAGACCTGCTCACCAGTTCAAGGGATGCCAGTAGCACTAGTGAGATCATGTGCGAGATGGTCCCAGGCTTCCATTTTATATTGTGAGCCCTGGTACTGGCCCTGCAGCAGTCTCTCCTCATGGTCTTTCACAAGGAGTCCAGCCATGACCCTGGACTCCTGGATGCCCCAGCTCTGTGTTGAAAAGCACACATCCTCACCTACACCAGCCATAGTGCCTGCAAAGATAAGCTACAACTGGTTATGGCTGTATACCTGCTCCACTTAAATAGTGTGATATTCCCACCCTTTGCTGTCATTGGACCATTTTGAAAAGGTTAAGCTCTGCTGAACCGGTTTTAACACTGCTTAAATGAGAAGTTGTTGAGCAGTGTTTAACTGTGTGCAAATCCACTTAGCTGAGCTACCTGCTGCTTAGCAATCAAGTCTTAGCAATGGTTACATTTTCTAAGCATAGCTGAGCATTGCTAACCATTGCTCACTTTTAATTTTTTTTAATATATCAGAGGACTAATGTCATTTATTAAGTGTATATCATATACTTTACATGATATCCCTCTGTGTGCTTTCCTTACATTGGCAAGGGGTGTAACTATACTGTATGGGGCACTTGTGTGTACATGGGTGGTTTCACATGTTATATGCACTCACACTTGCATTGTACACCAGCTACACTACTCTGGTTGACAAAAAAACAGGTGCTACATAATTTAAGTTTACAAAAATAGTTTTAGCACTGCTTTCCCATAGAAAAATAAGTTGCCTGTCTTGGTACTCAAACCATGCATGCCTACATGTAATGCTGGTACTCTAACCACTACACTATCTCAGCTTGGAAATTTCACCTGTATATTTGTATTTTTCTCCTATGGGATGTTTAAGCTATGATAAGCAGAGGGCCATAACACACAAGTGAGTATTGTGGTGTTCTGACAAGTCATTGAGGACTGCAATCAGGAAATAATGGCAGTCATTTGGCTTTCAGGCTTCTATCCCTCAGAGACTCCTGCTAATACATATCCTGTTTTCTATCAACTTTCTAAGTGTGTGAGGGCACTTTTTCAGAAGTGTCCCTATTTTATTGTTTTTCCCCCCCATTATTTGTGCCTTTGTCCACATGGACTGCTGTCACGGAATATTGGCATACATTTGCTTTCAGACTTCTACCCTTCAAGTAATTCATGCTAATGCATGACCTGTTTTCTATCAACTTTCTATGTTTGTGAGGGCAGTATGTATGTTGTGTCCCTTTTCAGGGATTTATCCCCCATTATTTGTGCATTTGCACACATTTCCTGCTTTAGCAGGTTGCGGAGGTGTTGTTCAGCACTTTTACAATGCAAGGGGTGTGTCACAGAACCTGTCACACACACCCTGCATTGCTTTCCTGATGTCATGTGTATTTCAGTGTCCATGGACACTGAAATGATCATTTATTGCATTTTAGTGTCCACAGACACTGAAATACTGGCATAATATTAGAGAAAATCTCTAATATTATGTCAGATCCTATTGCAGGGGGCATGTTCAATGTCCATGCACTACTTGAATACGCCGCCTGCACTCGTTCATGGTTCATGTCTATATAGGTTGAACACCAGCGTGCCTTTATGAATATGCAAGGTGCACTGTTGTGCTATACAGACACGAAACACTCCGTGCAAAAATAGGGCTATTGTTGCACAGAGTTTATTGAATCCCAGAGTGGGTCTTAACTCTTTGACTTTATGAAGTCATCTCTGACTCAGCTTTGTTATTTTATTAGTACTCACAAATAATTCACTTCTGTGTTTTCCTCATTGAAATGCAAATTCTTTTAAACATTCTTACTTTTCTTCTACACATCTCTGCAACAAAAGAAGTACACATTGGGCTCTTTATCTCATGCATGTAGCCACTCTAGTACATACCACCTGAATTTCAATTGCACCAATTGCTCTCCACTCTATCCACTCATTCTGAGCCCTCCCCCTGACAGTGCCTGAAAGCATATCACTAACAATACACCCTCCTCCATTCATCCCATCAATCACCATTCATTTTAATCTATAATCACCAATACCAACAATGCGTCTAACCATTATGCTGCTACCTTGTGTACTCACTGCACTAACCCACCTCACTAGCTATCATACATCTACCATGCTGAAAAATATTAGCCCTAATAGCCCACATTTACCACATCATAGCTCACCTCAGATGTCCTATAACATATCAGCTTATCTCTACCATTCTACTTCCTCTGACTTCTTTAACTACAGGTACCTCAAGTCAAAGTCCAACCAACAAAAATTCCACTAAAACTTATAAACAGTAATTCAATCAAGAAACTCAGCAGTGACAAAAGAAACTCAGCAGTGACATTCACCCCAACCCTGGTACCACAGACAGCAACCACGCCAACACAACTACAAACACTTCTAGATCTACTTTTCCATCTACATGTGATCCCAAGCTCCTGCTCCTAAACATGAATATTTGAAATACATAAAACAAAATCCAAGACATTCATGAATATCTAGCTACTTGCTAGTTACTACTGAAACCTGGATAAAGAAAGATATATTAGATATTTAAGTTATGCCTTTGGATTTAATATACTCAGATTCAAAAGGAAAAACAATTGTGATGCTAGTGTTGCCATTATCTACAAAAAATTATTAGAAATAACCCCACTCCCACTACAGACCCAAAATTTAACATTGTGAAAATCAACATATTATTCCTAAAAACCAGCAATAGAACATGTGTATCTTAGCTATATTCCTCCTGGTAACAACATCTCAACAGCAGACGATACTCTGTACTGGATATGTCACCATATTGAACAAGAACTATTGTACTAGGTGACCAAAACATAGACTAGCATCTGATAAACCATGACACTCCCTCAGATTCTATTTGCTTATACGGGTTTACACAGCTAATCAGTTGCACCACTAGAATCAATAACAAGTCTGACAGGCATTCAACTTTAGATTGTATCCTTGCTAACAAACCAAACATAATTTAAACATTTGGATGTTGGCCAGATACAATAAGTGACCACCTTCTTACCTATGAAGTCAGAAATTACAGTACCCAATCCAAAAACATAATTTATAGCAAACTACGTAATGCAGCAAATTTTAACAAAGACACCTTTATCAATACTTTAACCTAGTATAACTGGAACATATTAAAATCCATGCCACTTCATCCCACCATATCACACTTTAATTAAACTTATAGAAATAATTGTAATAGCCTAACCCCCATATGAATAATATAGTGAAATCAAACCCTGTACCATGACTAGCTAAAGAGACAAAGCCTGGAAAGACTGGCATAAAAGCAGAACACAAAATACATTCATAGGTTCATAGGTTCATAGGTTTATACTAGGCTATCTGCCCTGGGGCATTTACAAGCCTAGCCAGAGTGTGTTTGGCTTTCGCCACCCTTTTAGATCGGTTTGCTGTGCCTCTGTAGAGTAGGTCACAGAAGATAGCCCTTTTAAGGTTAGTTTACTGTGCCCCTGTCTAGCAGGGACACAGAAGAGATGCAAGGGGTGAACATACGATCTCCCATCCACTTGTCAAGATTTCTCTTGAAGAGGGTCAGTGAAGGGCTCTGCCTAACATGGACTGGGATTCTGTTCCAGAGTGAGGGCAGCCTCTGGGATATGAATCTGTCCCTCCAGCATGTCCTATTTATTTCTGTGCTGAGGTTTAAGTCCCTGGAGTGTATAGCTCTAAGGGATTTGGATTTCCTGAAGTGGAGCATGTCCATTAATTCTGGGTTGGACATGGCTTTATACGTCAGGCATCGATCACCTCTGAGTAGGCGGTAAGCAACTGAGTAGAGCTGAGTAGAGAGGCATCTCAGAAATCATCCTAAGAACCATGTTAAAATGGACAAGCAAGTCTATTTTATCAGCTTCAAATATAAACACTAAAAAAATAAAGACTTAATCTAATGCATCCCGGTCAAACCACCACACCCTCTCATTCTACTTCTAACACCACTGCTAGAAGATTTAGGATTTTTGCCTGGAAGTGTTTGCACAGGTATTTTTATACCCCAAGTAAACTCTAAAGAATTTTTCCTCAGGTGAATAGCAAATGTTGGAGGTGTGATGGACAAGAAAGAGGTGGCTGGGAACATATTTTGGGGAGTGTAAGCTGGCAGACTTTAGAGATTCACTGCAAACTGATCTGTCAGGGATGCTGTGTGAGTGGATTGGATTGACTGGGGAGATGATTTTTTTGAGCTATGATACAGAATCAGAATTGCCTAGACATAGTAAAGCATTGCTGAGTTTAATTATGGTGGCTGCCAAAAAGCAATTACTAGAAAGTGGAAATCAAAGTCTAGACCAACTTTCCTAGAAGTAACGGATATAGTAACACATATAAAACAAATGAAGTTTGGCAACGAACCAAGTTGTCCTGGGACATCTTCATGGGGGGGGGTTAGGTTGATATTAGGGGAGTTAAGTGGGTTGGGGAGGTGAAAGGGTTAAGTGGAGGCAGGGATGGTTGGAAGGAAATGAGATAATGATGGGGAGGGGCTTAAGAGGTTTAGACTAGTGTAGTTGGGTTAAGTAATCACATTTTGGCGTGAACTTGCTATGGCAAGTGACATCCTAGACGACCGGTAGGTATGCCTAGATATCAAGTAGCCCTCAGGTTTTTTGGTTAGGGGCTGGCTATATGAGGTAGGTGATTCATATAGGTTTAATTTATTTATTTATTTATTTATTTTTTTTTTTTTTAAGGCAATGGTATCAGTGGCTTGGATGTGTTATCTGCCTTCACTCAGGAGATTTGTGCTGTATGGTAGAAAGCAGATGGGGGGAGCACATTTCCTGGCCCATATACAGTGCACGCCCATTTGGTTTTGGTGGTTGGATGTGTTAGTGGTGTGGTGGTTTGAGCGAGGGGCTGTGATGGTGGGGGAGGGGGCTTGGTCCGATAGCTAGTAAAAACAAAAAAGCCGCTCCAAGGAAGTTTTTGTCAGCTAGGTGGGGGGTAGGGGCAAGATAGGTGTTTGCCCCACCTTTTTTTTGGTAGTGCTCTTGATTTCTCCATGGCATGTGGGGAGGAGCCGTTGTGGTGCTTTTTTCAGCTCGGCCTTACAGGGCTTTCGTGGGCTTGGAGATATGACGTGCACATGTGCTGGATTTTCCTTTTGGCCATCCTCAGCCCCTATCACCATGAGGTCCATCAGTCAGGTATGTATGTAATGCCTGTTTGTGGTGTTCATGCTGTTTTCTGCAGAAGTGATGGCAATTTCATTCATGCAGGCTGGCAAATAGGTGGATGTTGGCTACGTTGAATGGGTGTGTTTCGTTCCACTTGCCTAGCATCGGCTGTGTGTTGGGAGGTGCAGAACTCTCCCTGGCTTTGTTGGCTGTGCAGGGGGGAGAGAAAAAAACAAGTGAAAAGAAGAAAAGGTGGGGGCATTGGTTGAAGGGCGGGGCATTTCCTTCTGGGGCTGTGGAATGGGATGGTTTCCTGGGCAGTGTTGTGCACTTCATGCGGGCAGCTTGTTGCCTTGGCTGGGGGAGAAGGGATGTTTGTTTTGGGTTGGGAGCTTCTGTGTCTGTTGGCTGCCCCTGTTTTCTGTTTTGTCTGTTTGTGGTGGCTTGGCTGTGAGGCAGCTGTGCGGGGGATTGGGGTCGGTGTCTGCACTGAACAGATGATGGTTGTCTTCTCAGTTGCATACCTTCTGCCTGATTCACTGGTTTCGTAATGTATTGTTGGTGGCTGCATGTGACCTCTTTTTTGGCAGAGGTGAGTCAAAAGCCATGTGTATTGATGGGATGGATTGGTTTTGGTTCCATTTCTATGTGTTGGTTGCTTTTTGCTTTGCTGGGGCCATGGATAATTTTCCCTGGCTATGAGTGGGTCGGTCTGACTGTGGTTGCTGCACGTGCACGGTGGCGTGTGTCTGGGGATCGTGGCTGTCTCTTGGCTGCACAGATTGTTTGAGTTGCACAGGAAGAATGCCTAATATGATATGGGTGTTGAGGGTGCGGGTTGGGGATTTGACGGTTGCTTTGAGTGCGGGCCTATTTGGGTGAGGGGATGGAGTGAATGGCAGGGGGCTGAAGGCTTGGACAGGTAGCCCATTCATAAAAAAAAGGAAGAAAGGGAAGAGCAATCTAGCAGTAGCCAGATGTTTGTCTTCCATACATGTCGGATGCATGGACTTTGAATGCTAGGCGAGCATGGCAATGACATTTGGCTTTCCTCGTGCACCCCACTCTGGGGTCGGTGTGTAGCACCATTCAAGTGAAATGCTGGGGGGACTGCTCATTAGTTAAGCGAATCATTGGTCTTTTGTAGCGGATCATTGATGGGGCAGGAACAGTATGGTGGGGAGGTTGTATCTAGTTTTGCGGATGTTTGGCTTGCACTTGTGTCGGAGCCAGGTTTCTTCCCCTTCCATCTCCTGTGGTGGTGGTTCAGCACCGGAACAGATGTGCTTGGCTTGTTCGGCGGTGGTGAGTCGCACAGTTCCCTTGCAATAGAATTCATGTTTTATTTGGAAACTTTGGCAGATGTATCAGAAAGTGAATAATTGCCTTTGTCGAGGTGTAGAGTGGTGGAGGTATTGCTATGACATGGGAGCATTTTCTTGTTCTTTTGCAGTAGGACCAAAAATGCCCCTTTAAATTGTATTTTCTGTGAGTTGGCACACATTTGGATGCTGGGTGTCCGGGCTCTCCATGTTGATGTCAATTTTGGTTGCCAGTCCTGTACTATATGTTGCACAGAAATAGGACAGACAGAGATATATGTAAATTAAATACCTTGTGACAGTTACAAAAACTGAAGGAAGCACTTACCCCAAAACAGTTTGTGCCGAATCAAAATTATTCATAGAGGAAATCTGGACTGTGTTACATTCAGAAAAGATGTAAGTAAGTGCTTCTTTGCATTGCAAATTGTAGAGTTTCAGAGAACCCTTCCTGTTCAGATTTATTGATTTATTAACTGGCTAAATCCACTACACACAATTATCTTTTCAGAGGATATCCAGGAGATGTTGTCTGGTTAAGTAACCTGTATGGAGTCACACAGGATGCCAGTGCAGAGCAGGGAATCAAACACTAAATTATAGGAAGAAACTTGTTAGCAGTTCATAGCCATACACCTCTCAAATAAACTCCTAGGCAAGTAAGGTAATACAGAGATTTCAGGATCAGCATGGAGAATGAGAGGGGATGTGAAAGGTTTTGACCATGGATGAAGGGTAGGCTGTCACAAAGCAATACTGGGAGGGAGATGTGGGCACATGAGGTGGATGATTTGACACAGACTGTCATTCATTTGTCTACTTCTTTGCTGCTGCCAAATGACTGGAAGCTACAAATAATAAAATCTTGTACACAGTTGCAAAAAGAAAGCTGCCTTCACCCTTAATATTCAAAATTGTCAAGGTATATACAACAGAAGAGTCGAGGCTATAATATAAACTGCTAGATATTTTATATCTGGCTGCCTTTGGTGCCAAAGACCTGGGTATATTTTCTGTTATCAGCTAAAAGCCTGGTATAAGGTTTATGACCTTTAGAATTAAAAGTGCTTGCTGTTAAATAAAACATGCATTATTATTATTAACTGAAACAGACTGCTACAGAGTCCATGAGATTAGGCAGACCACATGGAGCAAGAGACTGCCAGTAGACTGCCAGCCATCAACTGCATCATTCAGGAGATCAGGAAATGCAAAATCTGATATGTTGGTTAGTGTGCTTCATTGGGAGATGGAAGGTTAAGACCTAGGCAGATGGTTGTGGTTATTGATAGGTCCCTTCATGTGGAGGGGATTAGTTTTAACATACTTGACTGGTAGTTAAATTTATATTGGGTATTTGATAGGGTCATTGGAAACCTAGTTGCAATTTTGGCTGCTTTGTCATAGATAGGTGTGGCGGTGTTACATTCATTCCCAGGCTGGTAGGATAGTTTGTCTTTGAAGATATTTTGGAAGGTGCGTTATGTGTTAGAGATGATTTATGTCTTTTCTTTCTTACAGATGGGGGCTTTTGGAACGCTGCTGCTATAATTTGAAATAGGTGGGTATAAGGTAGAGCCTTCTCTTTACATATTAGAGGATTTACTTTTCTCCTTTTCTTTGTAGATGGTGGTGTGCCGAATACCAGTTGTGGCGATATACACGGAATTCGCAGATGGTGGAAGCAGTGGCGAGTGAGGACGTTACACATGGGGAGCACAGGGTGGCAACAGTTACTGACTGAAGTAAGTGGATTTCAAAGTTGAGTTTTGGTAGAGGATTTACACTGCTAGCCAGGGAAGGATAGGCATTTGAGTTGGTGACCTCAGGGTTAATTACCGTTCAGTAGGTTAGATCAATGTTTGCAAGTTGTCCCTGCTTTTGAGTGTTTGCATTCAATTGTAAAAGGGAGCAGCAGAGATTGGCCATAGGTAAGAGTTTGGGTTCCTGTAGTGGGCTTGATGAGGTTACAGGTAATTCACTTTATTTAGTGCTCATTAAGGCACATCAATGTGGATGAGGTTCAGGTAGGTGGGAGGAGAGTCACAGCACTCTTAGTATAATAGGAAGTTATTAGGCTACTGGCTCGGGGATGATCACAAGCTAGACAAGTTCGGCTCTTATTTCTGGGAATATGAGTCATAGCATAAAAAAAGAGGGGACTAGCTCCATACTTTGGTGCAGAGTTTGGCAAACATGTGATAGGGTGACAGGGGTCCTTGTCAGTACCTCCATGTTAAGTAATTATTGGTATGTGTGCAGATAGAATTTTTTGTTTTTTCTTTTCTTTGCAGATTGCTGAAGGGCAGAAGGCATCATGCGGTGGTTTGGGATCTGAAAGGTGATGTTTTTTAATAGGATGGATGTTTTGCCACCGGAATCTGTTGGGGACAGTTTATGGGGAGTGTGGGGATCCCATGGGATGAGTACAGTCACGACATTCATAGGAGCACAGGACTTATTAGCCAAAAGCCCTATGGCTCTTGCAAGCCAGTGAAGTTCAACTCTTGCTTTCTTAGAAAATTGGGGTGGTTGCATTTACTCATCCAATTGCTGAACCGTATCTGGGGGAAGGGCCAATGAGGTGTTTGATAGGATGCTTGAGTTTGTTCCTAACGGGTGGTATCTTTGGGGTGACAAATTTGTCCCTTGAGTAGGTTTACAAATAGCACAAGGATCATTTCACTTGGGGTTTGGGTGAATTTTGTGGATAGGGTTTTAGGAAGCACGGTAGGTAGGTAGGTGGCTGGTGGGGTAATTTTAAAACTGGGTGCATTGTTACAGGGGAGTTAGAGGGTTTAAAGGAAGCTTGGTTGCAGGATAAGGCAGCGGTAGGACAGATCTTAATTACCTACTAGTGGTATAGGTAACATAAGGAAAGAGAGCTCTCGAGGGGAAAGGCCAGGGACAAACAGGGGTTAAGAATGATTTGGTAATGAGTGAATTGGGGGTGTTTATGGCTGAGCACGTAGAGTACTTCATTGCTGAGCATAGGCAAGTTTTCAGGAACTAGGTCAAGGGGTGCTGGTTTTCTGCCATCTAAGGTTAGACTATTCCCTACGGTATTGGAGTTGTTGCACATCTAGAACTGGGTAGTTGGTGGGCTAAGGTGATATGCTACAGTTGACAGGGTCCTGGGTGTGAGACTTGCTACTAGTTGTTTGACTGGGTGCCAATTTGAGTTCAAGGGTTATAGTTTGTGGTTTTGTTGTGGTTATAGGCTGTCAATCCAGTCAGGCTGTGCCATGATTTCAGCTTTGAAGGCTACGGGCTAAAAGGGTATGTGTTCTCTTGATGTGGATGTTCCGGTGGTACAGTGGGGTCATGGTAATCCTACTTTATTTAGTTTCATTAGGGTGTGTTTCAGTGATGGTATGGCAAGGTGGGTTTATGATGAGATTCTAAGGTGCTTTACAGATGATGGGTACACCGAATGATGTTTGGCTTGACCCTTCCCTTTATGGGAAGTAGTGGGTTGAACAATTTTGGGTAGAAGGGAGGGGGAACAGCCTGGTCAGGTTGGTTGGCAGAGAAGAGGGATATGCTTGCCCTCTTCTGTTCCCCTTCTGGTGTCTGGATGTGCATTTCAAGGGTCTGGGGAAAGGAAAATGAGTATTTGGAGGAAGCTTGCTAAATAGAGAAGCAAGCTGAGGTAAGGATGCTGCTTATTTGGTGGAAGGTGATTCATTGAATGGTGTATGAAGTGAGATGGGGCGCTGCTTCATAAGTAAATTAAGTGAGTAGAGGTATGGACGCTGCTTACTGGGGCAGGGTGAGTAGGTACGCTGCCCCAATTAACATAACATGGATGGTGCTTCATAAGTAAAGTAAGCAAGCAGAGGTATGGACGCTGCTTACTGGAGTAGGGTGAGTATGTACGCTGCCCTGATTAACATTACAAGGATGTTATGCTGTGTTTAGAATCAGTTATATTATGAATAGTTGTAATTAATGAATTTGGTGATCAAAGCTATGTTATGGAAATTTAATAAAGGTTGTCAAATGTCATTTGGTGTGATATGTTTATTGAAGGGGACCAGGACAACTGGAATTGGAATCTTTAGAAAAGGGACAGAGCAAACTACATAGAAAAAAAATGGAAATTGTGGTAACAATATATGCAGAGAAGGAACGAGGTTTCAGAGGCAAGATTTGAATAAGCCATAGAATGCTTAACTGACTGGATAGATTCTAAGTGATGTATAATGTTTGCATCTACAGTTGTTTCAGTGGTGTCTGTGATATATCATGTTTGCAAGTGAAGTGATGTCAATGTTTGTTTTTTATTTATATAAATGTAAGATTGCCTATGTCATATGTGATAATTTAATAAAGATGTTTATTGAAAAAAAATACCATATCAATTCAACTGCTACTTTATACAGACAGTACTATCTCTGATTAATAATAATAGCAATTCACCTCTCTATCTCTCCCCCCCCCCCCCCGCCATTCTATTGTAACCAGTCATTCATTTTCCTTCCTCATGGTTTCCACCTTTACTATAAGAAAAATTTCACCAAAACTAAAACCAACCTCTTTAGCTGCTGACCAGCTTCCTAACAAATACCTAAAATAGCAGCTGATGCCGTGGCTTTCCCTGTGTCTATTCTGATAAACCAATCCATATCTGAGAGATATGTCCCAAAAGTAATATTCAGCACCTGTTCATAAGTATTCAAACATGTCTTTAAATTAATAAGAATTTTATAACCATGAAATACATTGATTTTCATTTGTCTTTCAGTTTTTTATTGTTTTTGTCTTTTATTAACCAGCCATCTCTTGTTGCATTTCTCTTCAGATAAGTTGATAGATTTCAGTCCATTTCTTCTGTTTTTTTTCTAGGATTCTATTTTTGTGTATAAAGTCCATTGCATCTTCCAAGGTGTTAAAAATCTTCTTTGCTTCTGGAGGGTGAATCCTTATTTTTGCTGGAAACAGGATTTGTGCTTTAATATTGTTTTTCTTTAAGCGTACAGCAAGTGACACACGTTTTTCTCTTTAACATCACTAATGTTGAATAGTTATTGTCAAATTATATGGTATTTTCTTAACTTTAACTGGATAATTAGTCCATGCAGCTTTTAAGACTAAATCCTTATCTTGACTTGAGAAAAATCTTATGATCACTGACCTTGGTGAAGGTGGTTTTCTTTTTAAAGATGAGTTGGAAAGTGATCTATGTGCCCTTTTGATGCCAAAGGGAAAAGCTTCAGGCAGATTCAAAGTTTTAGGCAGCCAGTTATTAAGGAAGTGAATTATACTGTCTCCCTCTTCTTTTTCATGAGTCCTGTAAATCCTGATGTTATTTCTTCTAGATCTGTTCTCTAAGTCTTCTATTTTTCCCAGAATAAGTTGTTTGGTTTCAAAAGAAATTCAATGTTATTCTCATTTTCAAGTAATCTTCCATCAAAATCAGACATCGCCTCTTCAGTACTTGAGATTTGAGATGATTGTTGTTTAAGAGATTCACTCCAACATAAACATTTTAACAAAATGCAAATTAAAGGTCATGAATCAGTCTCCAGAGCCATGGACAAGGGTAAGGTGGTCCACACAGCCTATCTAGACCTTGCCAAGGCCTTTGTCACCATCCCCCACTCTGGAATCATAGATAAACTTACTATGTTGGGCATTAATCCCTATGTCACCCAATGGGTTGCTAAATGGCTTACTGATAGAACCCACACTGTAAAAGTAGCCGACTCCAAATCCAGTTCCAGACAAGTGACAAGTGGAGTACCTCAGGGTTCAGTCCTGGGGCCGCTCTTGTTTGGCATCCACTTCTCTGAAGTACAGGTCAACACTAAGGGACTCTGGCTAACAAAGTTTGCAGATGACTGCAAACTGGGAGCCATTATTGAATCCCCAAATGATGTGGATACTCTACAAAAGGGCCTTACAGAAACAGATGCTTGGTGCCAGAGCCATGGGCTCAAGCTCAATGCCAAGAAATGTATTGTTATCCCCTTTGGGAAAAACATGTATCCATGAATTACCATATAGGTGGCAGTACACTAAACACAGAAAGTGTGATAAGAGACTTAGGGACACAGGTGGATAGTGGTCTCACCTTCGATAACCACATCGCCACAACAGTCAGGAAATCCTTCTATGTGGCACACCTCATCACGAAGGGCTTTTCATCCAGAAAGAAGGAGGTCATTGTCCCACTGTACTCATCCCTCATTAGACCCATTATAGAATACAACGCCCCATTTGGTATGTACCTCTCAAGACATCTGCAACAACTGGAAAGGCCTCAGAAATACCTCACTAAAAGAATCACAGGCCTAAAGCAGATGCCATACGCTGACCGCCTTAAAAAACTCCAGCTATACTCTGTCGCATATCGTCTACTCAGAGGCGATCTCTGCTTAACATACAAGGCCATGTCAAACCCAGAGCTGTTGGACATGCTACACTTAAAGAAATCCCAATCCCTCAGAGCTACACACTCCAGGGATCTTAACCTTGTCATCACAATAAACAAAACATGCTGGAGGGATAGGTTCCTGACCCAGAGACTCCCCAGACTCTGGAATAGATTGCCCATACATGTCAAGCAGAGTGCCTCTTTGGACCTCTTCAAGAGGAACCTTGACAATTGGATGGGAGAAAGGAAATTTACCCCAGGGATCACGTCAGTCGCCCTGCTAGACAGGGGTCCAGGAAAGTAAATAATGTGGGAAGAAATAGCCAGGGAATTGTTATGGCTAGGCTTGTATAGGCCCTAGGGCTGATAGCCTAGTACCAACCTATGAACCTATGAACCTATGCTGCTAAATGCTAGGAGTCTAAACATGAAAGTGCACTCATTGCAAGCATTCTTAGCCCTGGAAGATGCTGACATTTGTGCAGTCACAGAAACCTGATTCAAAGCTGTGGAGAGCACCCCAGCCTTACCTGGTTACTCATCGTATCATATATTCAGACCCCAAACTGTGGGCAGCAAAGCCAAAGGAGGTGGATTTTCAATATATATCAAAGACACACATATCTCCAGGCTGGTGAAACAGTATAACACACAGGAGACACTTCAGGTGTAGTTAATTGTTGACAAGACCTATATTCAAATCATAGCTAGCTAAACATCCCCAGTTTGACTCAAGATACCGACTTCACCTATCTGGACCTCTTAGAATCTATCAGGATTCAACCCTTTACTCTGATCATGGGTGACTTTAACTACCTAACCATCAACTGGAAAAACTACTCATGACAGAACATAAATGCCCAGAGATTCCTCAATTATATCAATGCAAATGCCTTGGAACAGCTAGTCGATACTCCCTCAAGAGGTGATAATATCCTGGACTTGGTATTAACCAACATGAGTAACCACTTCAGCACCCCTACAGTATCATCCTCCTTGGTAAGATCCAGCCATAAAGCGGTCACTTTCGAAGTCACCATCTCCCCTGACCTCCCTCTAGCTAGGGTCAAACAAAAAAACTTTTCCAAAGCTGATTACAACCTCTTGAGGGATGGTATAAACAGCTTCACAGCCCCATCCCCCTCTGTAGGAACTGGCACCAATGTCCAAATCTACACCAAAGTACTATACGAGCATTTATATAGATGCATTGAATCAGGAATATCCTATAGGACAAAATCATCGGCCGCAAAGACGAGTAAATCTGTCTGGTGGACATCTGCAATAAATAAACTATATAACTAAAGGAAAAAAATGCTGACCAGGACCAAGAAAGAGCAGGTGCCCAACTGGAAGCAATCTCTCCTTAGCCTGAACAAGCAAATAAGAGCACTAGTGATATCCTCTAAAGCTAACTTCAAGTCCAAATTGGCCACATCTACTAGAGACAGTCATAAGGCCTTCTTCACATATGTCCACAATCTCAAAGGAAGCACCCAGATCTGTTCAGAACTGGTAGTCAAGGACACCACATACACAAATGCTGTAGATATAGCCAACCTACTGGTTGACAGGTTCAGCAAAAACTTCAGCCCTCTGTCCACCCCCATCATTAAATCAGGACATCCCCAGTACCTGCTCCCCTCCCCTTATCTCTAGGGAATAGGTTATCACTGCCCTCTCAAAGGCAAAAAATACAGCCTCCTTGGGACCCAATAACATCCCAGGCTGCATACTACATGAACTCAAGCATGAACTTGCAGCACCATTAGGCACCTTATTCAACCAAAGCCTGAATACTGGCTTTGTCCCAGCTGAGTGGAGGACAGCCACTGTCGTCCATTTACACAAAGGTGGAGCATCCGCTGATCCGGGAAATTATAGGCCTAACTAGGCTGATCTACAGGCCATGGAACGGATTATCATGGACCTCATTAACAGGGACACTGCTAACCTCCAAACACTCACTGCTAACCTCCAAACACTCAGTCAACTCCACACAGTTTGGCTTTGCCAAGGGGAGGTCATGTCTGTTAAATCTGGACAACTTCTTTGAGACAGTCGTCAAAGCCATGGATGAAGGGAAGATGATGCACACTGCCTACCTTGACCTGGCCAAAGCCTTTGACACTATTCCTCACTCTGTCATAACAGATCACTCTCTCAACTAGGCATTAATCCATAAGTTACCAGATGGTTAGCAAACTGGCTCACTGATAGAACCCACCTAATCAAAATAGGGGAAGCCATCTCAAACAGTAGACCTGTAACAAGTGGCGTATCCCAGGGATCGGTCTTAGGGCCTCTGTTATTCAGGATATATTTTTCTGCAGTGCAGGCCAAAACCAGTGGCCTATGGCTGACCAAGTTTGCAGATGACTGCAAGCTGGGCATGGCCATCAGTTCCCCAAGTGATGTGGATGTCCTCCAAGAGAGTCTCACCCAAACAACTGACTGGTGCCAGAAACATGACCTCAAGTTGAATGCTAAAAAATGCATTATCATCCCCTTTGGGGAGAGTGATATCCCCATATATTATCACATTAATAACAACATCCTAAGCATGCAATCAGACATGAGGGATTTGGGCACCCAGGTTGATAGCAACCTGGCTTTTGACCACCATGTTGGTTCCATTGTATGGAAAGTTTTCTACATGGCCCACCTCATAAGTAAGGGTATCTCATCCAGCGACAAGGATGTCATAACATCCCTATATTCTTTCTTTATAAGGCCAGTTATTGAGTACAATGCCCCCTTCGGTATGTACCTCGCAAAGCACATGCAGCAGTTGGAGAAACCACAGAGGTTCCTCACAAGGAGAATCCAGGGCCTCAAACATCTATCCTACACAGATAGGCTAAAAGTCCTGTCCCTCTACTCAGTTTAATACAGACTCCTCAGAGGTGACCTCTGTCTGGCATACAAAGCAATCTCAGACCTCACCTTGTTGGGACTGCTGCATATCCGCAAGTCAAGCTCCACTTGAGTAACCCACATGTATGACCTCAACCTGGACTGTGACATCATTAGGACTTGTTGGTGGGACAGATTTGTGTCCCAGAGACTCCCCCATCTGTGGAATAGACTCCCTTTCCACGTCAAGCAGAGTGCCTCATTATCCCTTTTTGCGCACAACCTGGCTAACTGGATGGAAACAGAAAATATACCCTTGGGATTCCATCTGCTACCCCACAGGACAAAGGCTTTGGGTGCTGACTTGTCTAAAGGTGTGCTAAACATGGGCTAAACTCTTGGCTAGGCTTATAAGGAGCTCAGGGCTAATAGCTTGTAACTTCCTGTGATCCTATGATCCACTCAGCACTTCAACTTGTTTTTTACATTCCTCTTTAAATTTGTCCATTTTGCTTTCTAATGTATCTATCTTTACAGATAACTCATTGATGTTACTTAGTATAGTTTGTATGTCTTTTTTCATTGTACTGTCATGTACACTGGGCTTATGTGGCTCATTCTGAGATAATTAGTTCTTTCTAGTTTTCTTGACAGGAAAAAGCAATTAAAAGAGTTTCTAACTTGTTATTTTTGTAGTAAATCTTTCAGCAAATATTCAACTATAGATTCATCAAGTTTTGAAATGTTCTGATTGAGTTTTTTAGTAAAAAATTATGTCAGAGATGTTAAAATGAAGTTAAAAAACAGTACTGTTAATTGCTAACCACTGTGGCCATGCCCTCATAGATTAATTTATTGTTGTCATGTGAAAGCTTATTTCTGGTTAACAAAAAAAATCTTACTGTATATCTCTAGGTTGTACAGCTTCCAAGATATGACAACTTGTTTGTGAAACTTTAGCAAAAAATACAATTTGGAGTTTGTTTGCATTATAAAATGTTATAATACTTATGAAAAGACTGAATGCACTGACTGTTGAAACTGTAAAGAACACTTTTTACTGATAGCACTGATATATTTTGTTGTTCACAAAATATTTACATTTACTTATCTTATGATTTTTAAGTCTTTTTTTTTTTTGAAAATGCTATGGAACACAAGATTTGTGTAGTCTGAAAGGTGTGACAGTTAAAATGTGTGAGTTAAAGCTCATAGTCTGAGCGTATTGTGTTCATGCTGGACTGGCAACCTAACACCAACTACAGGTATTAAAGAGACCAAAGCTGTTTTATTTACCATATGCACAATATTTACAGTGTTTAAAATTACAAGGTTATGATGAAAGGAATTTAGATGGTAGTATCATTGTAGGCTGGTGAATGAATAGTATGAAATGAATAAAATGTTTGGGTAACTATCGGTACCCTTAAACGTGTTGAAAATAAGGTCCTGAGATTCATTAATCTTGTTAACCCACTCAACACCATTGTGCCCCAACTAAGGACAACTGGCTGCTTTCTCTACCAGGATTTCTTACTTGCTTAATTCTCTTATTTTTAAATTTCTGAATGATTGATACCCCTAATCTCTGACACACATTCTTTTTAGTATGTGACTCATCGCACACATTACGAAGTAATTCTGCTAACCTGCTGATAAGACCTTAATTCACTTTAGCTGTCTGTGAAGGATCCTTCCTAGAATTATCTCTTCTGTCACAAAACTCTTTTCCAACCCATGTTTTAGAATTGCAGGATTTCTCAGTTTTGAAAGAGAGTTAGTAGCTTCATCTATGGAATGAAAGTAAATGCACTTGTTTAAGGATGCTGGTTAGTTACATTGCTTTGTAATAGATTTCATTGTTAATACAAGATGGTCTTCACATTGATTCATACCTTTTACCTACTAATGAGCTTAATTACTTTTTGCTGTTACTAGATGCACGTCTCCTACACTTTTCCCTTTGCTCTTTATAATAACTGTTGAGTAATATAGAGGTGAATGATGTATTACAGCAAAAGCGATAGCAAAACATTTATTATTTGGTATGTTGGTTACTAGGCAGCTGGGTGAAGATTGATTGGCAGTGGGAAGAATACATTATAGTAGAGCACATTGTAATTATTCTTTTAGAAGGAAGTGCCTTCCTCTGTCTATTCAAAGTTCCGGTATGTCTTTGAAGAAGAATTTGCAATGAGGAGTTATTTAATAAGTACCTAGAATTAAAGTCTAGATCACATTATGAAATCTAAGAATATCCTTCACTGAGTTTATTTAAACTTCCAGCATGTAGAAGCTCTACTGTGATGGTCTAGAAGCCATGAATGAAGGCATATTTTTTATTGCCTCCTCAAATTCAGCCACGGAAATGGGTGTTGTGAACATCTGTAATGGTGGTGCTGATAACTTTCCAACAGCTTCTAAGTAAGGTGCCCAATTTTACTGCCTCACCTGCAAACTTGGCATCTTCACACATTTCTCTAAAGAAACAAAGTATGTTGTTTTGAGGAGCAAGGTTTTATTGTTTGCCTCTGTCAGGCAAGACATCTCAAATTATAAATACATGATAATGTTTGTGTTAAGAACTTTAAGGGAAAATACACCCGGAGCTCTGAAGAATGAGATGGTACACAGATAAGAATCCTGCAAAATCATAATGTGCCAGCAACTCATTTGCATAGCTAAAATCTGCACTCCTCTCAAAATTTTAAAGAACCGTACCCTCAACAGAGAAATGAATATATAGGTAAAATTACACTTGACACAGCCCTCACTCACTCTGTATGCTTTTGGTGACAGATACCAAAAGCAACATTAAGTGTGTGTGTGTGTGTGTGTGTGTGTGTGTGTGTGTGTGTGTGTGTGTGTGTGTGTGTGTGTGCGTGTGTGTATGTGTATATGCCTGTATGAAGTTACCTACACCAACAATAGTACAGTTAATTTAGTACTTATTAGGTGTCTTAATTAAGAAAAAACTGGAGGGTACTTAGCAAGTTTTCTTTGCCTAAGCCTTCCTTGCAGTATTATATTTTATTCCAAAAAATAGATTTAAAACTTTTCCTTTAAACATTATCATTTTGGTTTCAGGTCATTTCGCAATGAAAGTTAAGACTGTAGTAATGATAGAGCAAGACCAGACATAGACAGACTACCACTGATCATTATTTTTGTCCATTTGATGATAAGGAGTAGATGAATGTAAATAAACCATTATGTGTGCTATCATTATGCATTATAGTGCATCTGTGTTTGAGAAATATGCATATTTTCATAACACAGTTGGCCCCTTTTGTGAGATATGAGCATTACTTGCCAGATTTTGTCACTGTACATTAACAATCTATAAATATAAAAGCTGGCACGTTAACCATATCCTTATTTTTAGCACTCGATAGTCAGGTTACAAGCACTTTGGTCTTCTTGTATTTGCCATTTATTGCAGTTCAGAATATAGAAGAACATTGAGAAGGTTAGAAAACAAATTCAATAAATACTTGTCAGATACAAATAAACTGCAAATGGCTGTTGCCTTGTTGTCTTTTGAAATTGTTTTCTTTACATTGATCCACTCCTTCTTAAATCAAAATAAACTGCTGATCTGGGCCTAATAAGTACTGTGAAAAAATAAATTATATCCCATGCAAATAAATTATGAATCACTTTAATCTCTACCTCACTGTATATAATGGTTGCCTTGCTAAATACATACATTGCATAATCAGTACAACGTAAATAATGCACTATTCAGAACAATGTGTAGAAGACATTGCTTTAAAGAAAGAAAGCAATCATAACTTTTTCATACCTTCTCCACGTAACCCAAATTCATTGCATATGCTTCAGTTGACAGTAACAGATGAAAATAAATAAATAAATAAATAAACAAACAATCTGTTAATATGATGTATTATGCTTTGCCAGAGCAGTACTAAAAGGTTCTTTTAGCTTTCATTCTCAACACATTATTTATTTGGCCTACTTGTTCTTTGGAATGATTTTTCTCTGTCTCTCTCTGTGATTAGGGAATTACGTGTTTATTCTTGGTGGTTTCTTTGGGAATGGGTAAAGCACAGTAAGAGGAACACTTTGCACATGAGCATTTCATAACTTTGATATGAATAACCTGGCTTCTGGAAGGAAATTGTTTTCTCTCCTTATTCTCAGATGCCAAATGTCACTAATATTACAAAAGGTGTTGCAGGCATATTTCAACTCAATGACATCATTACAGTTTGAAATGTAAAACAAAAAATTCCACCAGCAGACAAACCACACTAGCAGCAAGGAACCAAAATTGAGTGCAGAGAAAAGTCATTAAAGGTTTAATGACATGATGCTATGCATTAAGACATGCATTGCTGATGCTGAGAAAATGAATGCTAACAACTGACAAGCTCAAACTGAATGCACATAAGTTTTAACTTGCTAGCACATGCCATTCCCAGCTAAGCTCAATTATTTTCTTCACTTCTAAGAAAATAAAACATAACTTGCTGGAAGCTGATTTATACACTTTATGAAAAAACACATTTTAAAACACTTTAATTCTTACTAAAATATGAAGTCAAGTGTCTTCTTGTTTTACTAAGAGATTGTTTCTCCACATAGAATCGATTCTACCCAAAATAAATCTACAAATATAGATTGTATAAGCTAATATAATTTAAAAACTAGCACTAACTCATGACCTTCTTGTGCTAAACAAGCAATGCCCTCCAACCCTTACATAATGGCATAGAGTGTATATGCGTGTATGCTTATATGTGAGTCTGCGGGGGGGGGGGGGGGGCTGATGATCACATACCAACAGGTGTAAAGGTTTTTCAAGGAGTCAACAGATGACACTTAATAAGTGAGTTTACAAGGTAAAAAGAAGAAATAGCATTTTTAGATATGGATCTTGTCAACTTCTGTTATAAAAAAAAGACCTTGATGGTTTGTTAAAGCAGTAGTATGGGTGAAATTGTTGATATTTTATATGGTAAGTAGGGATAGAGTTGGGAATGGAACAATTGCTCTGAATTTTAACATTAGAACATAAGTTGAAATCCAGAGACAA
This sequence comes from Protopterus annectens, assembly GCF_019279795.1. Taxonomy (NCBI): domain Eukaryota; kingdom Metazoa; phylum Chordata; order Ceratodontiformes; family Protopteridae; genus Protopterus; species Protopterus annectens. The sequence goes on along the minus strand of NC_056730.1, from coordinate 495,171,503 downwards.
AATGAATACAGATGCTGAACAGGATGAAAAAACAGACTCATTCACTTATTAACTGAAGAAGGTATGTTATCATTGCACTTTTTGTATAATGAGTTGAAATCAAAAATAAATTTTTAATGGCACTTCAGTTAAGAGTCACTGGATTAAAATGAAATACAAAATAGAGGAGAAATGCCAGGCATACATCAAGAGAAAATCTAGACAGATATAGGCCCTCCTTTTGATAGTTGCCAGATTTCTTAAAGAAGGAAGAATATAGGTTTATAGGTTCATAGGTTGGTACTAGGCTATCGGCCCTAGGGCCTATACAAGCCTAGCCATAGCAATTCCCTAGCTATTTCTTCCCACACTATTTACTTCCCTGGACCCTTGTCTAGCAGGGCAACTGACTTGATTCCCAGGGTGAATTTCCTTTCTCCCATTCAATCGTCAAGGTTCCTTTTGAAGAGGGCCAAAGAGGCACTCTGCTTGACATGTATGGGCAGTCTATTCCAGAGTCTGGGGAGTCTCTGGTTCAGGAACCTATCCCTCCAGCATGTTTTGTTTATTGTGATGACAAGGTTTAGATCCCTGGAGAAAGAAAACCACACAATAAGGGCATCAGAATAATTCCAATGTTGCCACTAGGGTATAAAATACAGAATCAGACACCAGACAAAACTGAAGAAAGCCGTGACTTAGAATTTAGAAGAATCTGGAACAGCATAGCTAAAGAATTCAGTTTAGGCACTTGAAAGAAATTAGTGTATTAAGAAATGACATTCTAATAACTGGAGATGCACAGCTATGATGATTAATATATTTGAAGAATGTATACATTTAGAACAGAACCTTGTTTTCCAGAGGAAATGCCAAGGTGCCAAGGCAATTATTTATTTATTTTTATTTATTTTATTTTATTTTACATTTGTTAACCGGGAAAGTCCGACTGGATGCAGGTCCATTTTCAGCGGTGGCCCGGGGAGAAAAGCTCCAAATGTACAAAAACAAGTGGAAATACAGTGAAATTATTACAGTGAGTTATCAAAAAACTGAGATTTGTTTAATGATATGTACACACAGGTACACATTTTTCTCACATACACACAGCAAAGGTTGGAAGCAAGTAAATGAGAAAGAAATAGTTAAAGATTTCATCTGAAAAAGGAAAACACATATATTAAGGTGGTTATCATACATGGTGTAGTGCTAACTTTAAATCTCTCCAGTAGGTGGGTGATGCACAGAATTTTAAACAGAGAGTTTTAATTAAAACAGGAATTGTTTAGAACATAAGAAACATACACACAGACACAGACACACAGGCGCGCACACACACACACACACACACACACACACACACACACACACACACACACACGTGCAAACACACTGACACATATACACAGTGCATTCATCATCATCTTACACTTGCTTGTGATTTAAGCTTGAATTCAGTTCTCTAATAATCTCTGTTGCTTTCTCTATAAGACATCATTGTGGTGCAGTTTCTACCTGTGTGCTACAAGTGATTCAGTTTTTTTTGGCTTTCCTCTCTTTCCTGCTTTTGTATGACCATGAACTTAATATTTATAAGAAAGTGGGTAAAAACTGGTGTAAAAGAGGGGCATGACCCCAACAAAAATGCTTTTATTCTATATTTTCTTCAACTGAAGCTCAAACCAGTGCAGTGTGTCTGGTTGAAATGTAAATACATTTATGCTGACCTAAACACAGGAAAATCAGTTTTGTGTGTGTGTATGTTTGTGTGTGTGTGTGTGTGTGTGTGTGTGTGTGAGAGAGAGAGAGAGAGAGACAGAGAGAGAAAAAACATATATGATTTTTTTGGAATAAACTGCTTATGTTACTCAAGTGGAGAAGATACTATGGAACCATTAGCTTTTGAAATTTAGTTAAACTGCTTCTGTATATACCTCAATAAATGACGTAATCTCTAAAAGAGACCTGCATCCTGAATATGTTAAAACAATACAAAAAGTAAACATCACATTAAGTGGAAAATTAAAAATAGGTGGAACGTGCACTAAGGCAAAAATAAAAAAATACTGGACCAGAATAGGTTTAATCATAATCTTTATAAAGGCAATAATAGTATATTTACAAAATGTGAAAACAATTTACTATTAAGGAACAATAAGCCGTATTGCCAAGTTTTATGTTATTTTATTTTATTTATTTCCATTTATCTGGCTTGAAGCACTAATTACCAAGGATCATTTTAAGGCATAAAATAGTTTAAATTTTTTGAGGGGAAAATGCATTAAGATGGGAATAAAGCAGCTATAGATATGGAAAGTGCATTAATTTGTTGTTTGTTAATTCAAGATGTATTATTATTATTATTATTATATTATTATGTAAAATATGAGAAGAGCAAATGATATGACTAGAATCTGCAATGGGACATTTTAGAAATATCAAAGAAACTGGTTAAAGGATGATGATCTGAGTTTAGATATAAAAGATTACATATGTTGCTCCAATAACAGAACTTTCTCAGATGGGGGAATCTAAATGCTTATTAAATCAATAAAAGCAAGAACACAGTTCATGCTACACTATGATGAGATTAAAGAACAGCTGTCTGTAGTACTCCAGGCTGTACAGATAACTATGACTGGTGTTCGCAGTTCGCCTAGATTAATCATGAGAAATTGAATATCTACACAAAATTTCCATTTAACATAGTGAAAACATAAAATGTAATTTTCTTAGATTTAAACTGGATTTATGGTGCAAGAGAGAAATACATAACACTTTCACAGAAACCTTTAACTTAGAAAAAATAATTACTGATATCACAAAAGCTGATTCCATAATAGATGTAACTGTTTTAGACAGTCAGTTCTGCATATAATTTGCAATGCCATTTCCTCCTCTGTCATTTAGTAACCATAGTTGTGTGCTTTGCAGTCGTAGTACAAGTGCACAAGCGGTAGGTCAGAAAAATGACCAATATAAAAAAGAATATAGCAAAAAACAAGGTAGTCGAATGAAAAAGCACCCCAATGAAGAAGCAATATCCAAGAACAAAGAAACTCTTGAGGTGACACCACAGTGTGGACCAAAAATACTTTAATTAAACACTTTAATTCGACAAAAAATAACAAAAACAGTATACTATTGATTTTTCTAAATAGAAATCAGAGCAGTCCTGCATATGTCTGATGAAGCGTTCAGAGTTGAATGTGAAAGCGCTCACTAAGTATACTGTTTTTATTATTTTTTGTTGAATTAAAGTGTTGCATTAAACTGTTTTCGGTCCACACTGTGGTGTCACCTCAAGAGTTTCTTTGTTCTTGGGTAAAAAATAATATGGTAGAACTGTAACTGACCTGATATATCCTAACAAAAATATGCTTCTATCAGGGAATGGAAAATGGAATTTATTAAACTGTTTGAGGCTGGATGTTTTAAACAGTATGTTTATTGAAATTTTATATGCGGTATCAATCAAACAGTTATTTTCACAAGTGTCTACATCTGTTCTTACTACATACATTACTAAGTTTCATTAAATACTCAGTATAACCTGATCATAGAGCATAGATTAACATTTCTCTATTAAAGAGTTCAGTTTTATCTGGTAATTATATTCTATGGTTGTTTTGTTTGCTTTCATCTTAATAGAAGACATTTGTTTTTGACTCACAACGACAATATTTATAAATTCTGTAAAATGAAGGATTACCTATTTTTTCTAATTCTTCATTGTCATTTTTCTGGTTGTTGTTAATAAGCACCAGGTAAATGGAAATGGATTTGTGCTACGAATCCAGGAAATGGAACATTATACAAAATTGAATGTTTAGCTGAAACACTATCAAATCATAATGGTTGCAGGAAATTTGAATTAATTTCTCAAAAAGTTTGTAGAACTTTGTCATTGCAGTCATATACCACATACTGCTGATCTGCTTTGATGCAAAAATTTCCAAGGAAATACTCTCCAAGATGAAAATGTATTTATTAAGATATTAAAATCATTTTTTTATTTCAAAGTTAAGTTGAGCAGCTCAGCTGGAGAGTATAATCTCAGTAGTTATCTTTGATATGAAATGTATACTTCTTAATTATTTAATGCAATTTGTATGAATGTGATCTCGCTTTCGGATAGCTTATTTTGAGATTGTCTAGAAAACTAAGATGAATATTATTTTTTGATTATATCTGACATGAAATCAGCCTTAGAGATTAAAGACAGTCTATGAATTTGTACAGTAGGCAGCTTTCCATATCCAAATCATATTTAACCATTAAATTGTCTATCCTAAACACTTTAGTCTTTCTTAACATTTTATTCTAAAAGATCAAATTGTTATTTTTAAGTGATTTTTTTTTTATTTGGGCTCTGTCTACATTCTAGTGCAAATACAATAGTGAATAATGTCAAATTCTATATTTATCTCAGGGTATATGCACATACAATTTCTAAATGCTTTTAATACGTTGTTTATCGAAGAAGAATCTGTTGGATTACTGATATTTTAAAATAAATATTTCTTTAACAGCTATTTTATATTATTATTTAAGATGTGTATGACAAAACAACCATGACAACTTTAAGTAGACAGCTTACAGAGAACAACATAGATGGCTATATATATATATATATATATATATATATATATATATATATATATATATATATGTGTGTGTGTGTGTGTGTGTGTGTGAAATGGTACTCCTTGTCATACAGCAAAAATGAAGAAAATATTCTTGTCAAACACTAATGAGCCACACAAATGAGATAAACATTGCTGTGCATTCCTAATCTCAAGTTAAATACAACTATTGTCTTTATTATAACTCCTTCAGTGGCTCGATGCATTAATGCAATTCTTTTTACTGCATCAATGCACTAGTTGGAGGCTTTGAATCCCCTGGGAGTTGTATGTTGTTTTTACAATGTTCAGTTTATGGTCTAGACATGTGCTACATTTCCCTAATCTGAGTGTTTTATCATTGCATTTACTCTGACTGCTGTAGTGGGTCCATTTACTAATCTACTGGTACAGAGGATTTCAGCAGGAAAGCCGTGGGCACATTTACCTTGAGGCCTATCTTTCTTTTCTTGACATCATACTGCACAAGAGCTACAGTTCCCTGATATGTTGTTTTACAATGTTCAGTTTGCAGTCTAGACATGTGCTACATTTTCTTAATCTGTGTGTTTTATCGTTGCATTTACTCTGACTGCTGCAGTGGATCTCCGTGCTAGGAAACTGTGAATATACTAGCATGTGGACTGACTTGCTGAGTTGCCTCTCTTCAGGGTACTATATTTTACTTGTTTAATTACATTAACAGTACAATACAGGTGTAGTGCTCACACTGATGTAGCCACCATTGGTGCAGGTTGGTAGATCCTATTGCTTTATTGTATCCCACCTCTCTTGCCTAGGATTAACATTATTCTACATTAATGTATTTCATACCACCTTTTCTGTTCTGTGTTTCTGTCTTGCTTTGATGTGCAACTCTCTGTCTGTACTTTTTTCTTTCTGTCTCTGTAGGCTCCATTGCTATAGTATGGCCATTTCTCCACCCTCAGCCATTCATGCTATGTTCCCTTTCAGTGCACATTTCCCAGTATACATGTTGATGTATATTTACATTGTTACCCTGTTCACACAAACTTGCCATGATTACAACATGTGCTTACCACTGACTCTCACACTTAACCATGGCAGCGAGGTGAACAGACATGATGCAGCCATGGAGCTGTGCTGAAGCTGTGGCAAAGCTCACTGCAAAAACTGGCCCGGCTGCATGCATGTATATTTACCATTCAGTCTCATCTTGCATGCAATGAAAATAGTGCTGGCTTGGCAACAGTCATGGACATAACATTTCTGAATCCGTGAGAAATATTTAAATGGAAAGAAAATACTAAAAATGCTAACTTAATATATTAACATGGTAATTAAGTGACATACATTACAACCTCTTAATGTAAGAAATCTGGATATAGAGAAAAATTATGTGGCTGGGGCAAAAATCAGAGGCAGATTTTAATTATTGTTCTTACAAACTTAGAAAGTCACTTGAATAACAGCTTTTACATCGGCAATCATTTTCTGAAGTATATGAAGTCTGAAACGCAAATATTTGTCATTAATTAATGACTTCAATACTGAATAATTTGCCAGAAAGCTAAAAATTATATGAGGAACATACCTAAATGTAACTGAAAACTCTAGACCTTCTGTGACAAATCTGGACAATTAAGAGGTATGCACAGAACCTGTAAGCTAAACTTTGTGTGTATAAATAAAATATGGTAAAAGAAGAGAAGGGAAAGGAAGAACTCTTACCAAGGGCAAAGCTTACTAAACAATGTGGTATATCAAGTCCTTATCCTCAGAGAATAAAGCACACAATCTGAAAAGCTGCTTTGTATTTTAGATGACCAATTAAAGAAATAATATTTATTTTCAAGATATGTATATTAAATTCTCACAGAAACTAGATAATTCCATAATGAAGTCCAGAAAGATATTGGCCAAGATTCATAAATGCTACCTCGGCGAGCTAAGCTTCTTTGAGGTGTGTATGATTCAGGAAGCACAGTAATATGATGTGGCTGGCTTGAAAACAAAGAGTTAGCAGAGCTATATGCTAATGACCACAAAATGAGCCATGCCATATGCTAATGAAGTGAAAAAATATGGTAGAATGATTCAGAAATCTTTAAAACATCCACAAACATGTCCTGCTCAATTTAGTTTTTAATTTGGCTATATGCTAACCTTCAGCCTCCATAATACCTGGAAATTCCTTGAAATATGTTAGCTGTTGCCACAGCCATAATAAACCTGTACCTGCCAGAACTCTAATATAAGTTGCTGCTGCTGGTGATGTCATCAGACATCACTTTGAAATGTGTAGAACTTCCAGACTGGGTTTATCCTACCTTAGAATCCATTAAATTGAAATAGTGGGTCTCTACAGGGTGAACAGGGACACCCTACAGCAAGTAGTGAACATTTGTCACCCTTAACTGCAGCCTCATGGGAATCAAGGAAAAGCCATCCCAGTGGATAATAATGTATGTGTAGCTTTATATATTTCAACTACAGGGACCTTTCAGTGACCTACAGGGAGCACAGGGACACATTGGAGGGTTCACAGGCTTCTGCCTCAAGAATACACTACCAGTTCCTCCATGCAATGTTGCAACATGTGGGAGAGTATTTGTTGTTTCCATGTGCCCAAGATGAAAGAAGTAGCACTATGCAAAATGTATGTGCCATAGCCCATTTCCCTGAAATACTGTGGGCCATAGGCTGCGCCCACATTGAAATAAAAGTCCCACTTGGTGAACTGGAAAGGAAACATGTGAAACCCAAAGGGTATCACTCCATCAATTATAAGGTGATTTAAAATGCCCAAGTTATCATCTACAATGTGTGCATGGGCCACCCAGGCAGTTTCCATGACTCACACATATGACACACCTGTGACCTCTACCAAAGATTTTTAAGGGGTGATGATTTCCCACAAGAACATGGAACATATAATGGGGGATGTTGGTTATGACCTAGAGCCTCAGATCATGAGTCCAGTGTGAAATCCACACAACTCCACTGAGAAAAGATACAACCACACTTACAAACAAACTAGAAATATCACTGAGTGCTTGTCTGGGCTGCTGAACTCATGGCTCCACTGCCTGGATACACTTGGAGATGCACTGCAAGATTACTCTGCCACCTCTGCTAAAATACTGACTGCATGTGCCATCTTCCATAATATCTTCCTTATAAAACAGTTACACCAGGGTGGTCCAGTGCAGGGACCTCATTTTCCAGCACCACAGGCAATGACAGCTGCAGGCAGTGACACCTGACACACATGAGAAGTCAGATGAGGTGCCAGTACCAGGGGACAACCATGCCAGATGAAGGCAGGCACAATGTCCTATGGCACTGCCTAAATTGGCTAAGAGACAGTGAATTGCATGTACACTCACCACATAAATAACATAAGAGCTCAGCAGATACTGACAGTAACACTAATGCGTATAAACAAACCAGACTATACTTACACATGCATTGCCTTGCTACTGTAAGCATCAGACAAAGGCTGCCCATAGCTAAGCTACTCTCATCAGCAGTACCATAGGTGCAGGACCATGTTTTCTTGAATAAATGCCACAATACCTAAGCACAGTAAGCAGACACTAAAAATAATGATGTCTATAGAGGAATATCACACCTTACCACATACATTAATATACCCAGCAAATATTGACACTAAGAATGATACATTAAAAAAACAGACAGTGCATACCCATACATTGCCTGGCTACACTGTGCATCAGACATAAACAGCCCAGGTCAGACCCCATTCAGGAGGGCACAGCACTCTCAGAATCATATGCTCAGGTGGGGACAGCAAGCTTTTTTACACAAGTAGAACTACAGAAATTAAGCATAGTAAAAACACATTAAAATGAATAGGTATGCAAAAGAAAAAAGAAAAAAGAAAAGAAAGCTTTGCTTACCCATGCATTGCCTGTCCAGTCTGTGTATCACATGTAAGAAGTTCAGACACTCTTCCAGATGGCAAGGCACTCTCAGAATCATATGCACAGATGGGTGAGCAAGCTAGATCACACAACTGCTACAACTGCTCGTACTACTGCTACTACTACTGCTAATACTGCTAATTACTACTATATTACTAGTACTACTACTACTATTATTACTGCTGCTACTACTACTAGGACTACTACTGCTACTATTGCTAATACTGCTAATTACTACTATATTACTAGTACTACTACTACTATTATTACTGCTGCTACTACTACTAGGACTACTACTGCTACTATTGCTAATATTGCTAATTACTACTATATTACTAGTACTACTACTACTATTATTACTGCTGCTACTACTACTAGGACTACTACTGCTACTATTGCTAATACTGCTAATTACTACTATATTACTAGTACTACTACTACTATTATTACTGCTACTACTACTAGGACTACTACTGCTACTATTGCTAATATTGCTAATTACTACTATATTACTAATACTACTACTACTATTATTACTGCTGCTACTACTATTAGGACTACTACTGCTACTACTACTGTTACTACTACTACTAGTACTACCACTACTGCTACTACTACTACTACCACTACAGCTAGTACTACCACCAGTATTGATACTACCACTACTATGACTACTACTACTACTACTGCTGCTACTTCTGCTACTATCACTACTGCTAGCACTACTACTACAACTACTGCTGCTGCTAATACTACAGCTACTAATTACTACAGAATGCAAGCAGTCTAAACACACATTAAAATTATTAGGTATACACAGGAAAACTAGACCTTGCCTACCTATGAATTGGCTGGCCACTCTGTGCATTAGACGTAGTCAACCATGAGTCACATATTGTGCAAAGGGCAAGGCACAGTCATCATCATCCACACAGTGTGGGGGAGGGAATTAAAGGAGGACACATCTTTTACATAGTAATAAGTGTGAGAGCTGTGGTAAATAGCAAGTATGTAAGCCAGTGTGTCCAGATAAAGGCTGTATGTCCAATGTCAGAAAGTCCATAATGAAGTGTGTGTGTGTGTGTGTGTGTGTGTGTGTGTGTGTGTGTGTGTGTGTGTGTGTGTGTGTGTGTGTGTCTGTGTGTGTGTGTGTGTGTGCGTGTGTGCGTGTGTGTGTGTGTGTGTGTGTGTGTGTGTGTGTGTGTGTGTGTGTGTGTATGTGTGAGTATGTATATGCATAGCCAGTGTAGGATATAGTGTGTGTGTGTGTGTGTGTGTGTGTGTGTGTGTGTGTGTGTGTGTGTGTGTGTGTGTGTGTGTGTGTGCATGTGTATGTTTTCAGGGACACAACTACAACATTTCTGCAAGCACTACACCCTGGCATACTTGTTAGGTATGATCCATGAATAGAAGAAGATCAGGTTCATTGTGGATGCCCCCACCCATGAGAACTGCCTCTGCCAGAAAATGCACTGTCAGGTCCATGACTCTGGCTAAATGTCAGAGTGCTACTTGAATATGAATAGTGCCTGCAAGATGGGCTGTCATCATCTGCTATCCCTCAAGCTACCTGCATCCAATATGCAGATGACTCTACCCTTATCTGCTCTGGTACCTCTCCTTCTGAACTCTGCTCACGTACTCAAATGATCTTCAATGCAGTTGAAACATGGTTCTATAAACGTTCCCTATTACTAAATGCCAAAAAAACTAAACTTCTACTCTTTACTCCCACCACCCGATCCCCTTCCTTACACTTCACCATTACCTCTAATAATGCTACAGCAATCACACCCGATCCTACAACAAAACTGTTAGGAATAACCATTGACAATAATCTCTCTTTTGATCAACACATTAACAACACCATTAAATCAGTCAACAGAAAAATAGGATCCCTATACCGAATCAAACCCTTCCTAACTGAATCTGCTCGAGCCAAGATTGCCCACTCCCATCTATTGTCAACACTTCTCTACGCTTCACCTATATTTACCAACCTTAAGAAAACCAACCTCAATAAACTCACTATATGCTATAATAACATCGCCCGCTTCGCCACTAGCAACCCCTTCAGAACCCACCACTGTAATAACCTGAAACAACTAGGCTGGCTGGAATTCCAAAACCTTCTGCTCATCACCCAACTAAACATTGCCCACAAAATACTGTACCAGCCTACAAACACCCCCATACTCTCAGAACTTTTAATACCTTACAATAATCTTAACTCCCTTCGTTCTTCTAGGAAACTTATGGCTAAATTAACAAAGTCCAATAACTCAGCTGATGACTCTCTTTTTTCTAGCACAGTAGGAAGGAACTGGAACCTACTACCTAGTGACATAACACTAATCTCATCATTGCCCCTCTTCAAACAAAGAATAAAAGAACAATTGAAAAACCACTGGCTCTGTTCCTGCACTAAACCTGACTAAACTTCTACCCCACTCTATCTCCTTACTACCCCTATATCTCTCTCCCTCTTCGCTGAACAACTATCCCTTCTCTCACTTACTTCTCTCCCTCTTCTCTGAAAGTTTGCTTAATCCTTTCATATCCTTTCTTTTTTTACTTGACTCTTAATTTTTCTCCCACTTCCTCTCCCTACCACCTTTCCCTGATTTATGCTTCTCAGTAGTTTAGTTTGTTTATAGGAAATGATATCTCTTCCAACTTGTAAATAGTTTTTGTATACTAACTTTTTTATTGTCTCTCCATTTATCCTGGTGATTTTCTTGTATATTACTTCAAATGTATGTTTTTTGTATATCTTGTGGAGCTTTTCTCCCCGGGCCTCTACTGAAAATGGAAATAATTCCAGCTAGACTAGCCCGGTCAACAAATGTAAAATAATAATAATAAATAATAACCATGGTCAAGACGATAAACATGTGGACAACCTCTCCCGGGTGTAGACACATCCACCAGCAGTGCAAGTACTACTACTGTGGAAGTAGGCTCTAGCATGTCCATGCTCATGACGGCTGAAAAAGGACAATGTACAAGCATATTGGCCTTAAGGATGTTGTTCCTCCCTCTATAGATGATTCAGAACAGACACTGCATGGTCCAGTGTGTCATTCATTTTGTCCACATAGCCACACACACACACACACACACACACACACACACACACACACACACACGCACGCACGCACGCACACACACACACACACACACACACACACACACACACACACACACAGTTCATGCAGTCCTGTATGTCAGAATTCACAACATGCAGTAGTCTTATGACCTCTTTTTAGACCCTGGTGATGATTGCCTGATCCTCTGCAATGGCCCTTCACATACATTCAGTGGCAGTTACTGACACACATACCTCAGGAGGACATCAGAAAGCAAACCTTCTCTAAGCACATCTATCAAACCTCCTGTGTGGTACTTCCCACTCATGATGGCTAAGAAGAGATTTGGCTATGTCCGCACCTGGGTCTAATGCACTACCTTGATCAACTGTGTACACATCAAACTGTCCAATTTCACATGGTTTGTTGTCATGGGTATGCGTAAGCATACTGACTGTGTCCATATTGTAAGGAAAGGATATGGGCACACTCACTGTGTCTGACATGCTCCCTGCAGCCTGAGACTGCCTACTAATCCCTGCAATCATCTTCAGAGGATAAGGATCCCCAGACATCAGACAGAGGTGGGGCTACAGTGCCAGGGCCAGACTATAAATAAAAATCATAATGATTTACTCCAAAGTACCACACATGCAAGTGATATAATTTCAGTGACTACTAAAGATAACTAATGTATTCAAGTATGTCCATATTATATGCAGGTGGTCATTTCACCTCAATGCCAAATGTATCTAGATGCTACTGAAAAAACAAAAACCTCCAACACCTTAAAACAAAAACAGCAGCTCAAAGTAAATCCACACACAGTTTATTAATATGTAAGTGCTTTCGACCGGAAACACCAGCCTTCTTCAGACAATTACCAAAATACATTGTTCCATTTTATACACAAATATATTTGAATAATTAAATAATTATACAATTAATTAAATAATCAAACTAAAACCCCCAGGGATTGTTACATATTATACCATTCACCTGTTGAAAGCCTTCATTTTCAACACGCTAGAGACAGAAATGGTCTCATTTAAGCCTGGTAACACAGAAACATTCAGAAAGACTTGTCACCAATATTCTTTGCTTTCTAAAACAACCTTCCATGTGCCCCCCCCCCCCCCCCGGACATATTCTGATTTGTTCTAAAACTACAAAGGCAAAAGGAATGGTCACTAAACTGTTGTAAATGTGTATATAGGGCATTAGATGATTTACACTTAGTAACCTCATATAGGTGCCCATAAATGCATTGTTTAAATTTCCATTCTGTTTTGCCTATATAATAGGCAGAACAGTTTAAACATTTAGCAGCGTACACAACCCCCTTAGACCCACAATTATAGTGGCCATGGATAGTAATGATGTTCTCACCTAACTGAATATTTTTACCTTCACAAATATTCCAACAATAATTACATGCCTCGCATTTCCTCATCATTCCTTTGTCCTGTAACCTACCGATGTATCACACCAATCCTTTAAACTTCTGTCCTTTCTATATATTACTTATCACACCAATCCTTTAAACTTCTGTCCTTTCTATATATTACTTATCGCACCAATCCTTTAAACTTCTGTCCTTTCTATATATTACTTATCGCACCAATCCTTTAAACTTCTGTCCTTTCTATATATTACTTATCGCACCAATCCTTTAAACTTCTGTCCTTTCTATATATTACTTATCGCACCAATCCTTTAAACTTCTGTCCTTTCTATATATTACTTATCGCACCAATCCTTCAAACTTCTGTCCTTTCTATATATTACTTATCGCACCAATCCTTTAAACTTCTGTCCTTTCTATATATTACTTATTGCACCAATCCTTCAAACTTCTGTCCTTTCTATATATTACTTATCGCACCAATCCTTTAAACTTCTGTCCTTTCTATATATTACTTATCGCACCAATCCTTTAAACTTCTGTCCTTTCTATATATTACTTATCGCACCAATCCTTTAAACTTCTGTCCTTTCTATATATTACTTATCGCACTAATCCTTTAAACTTCTGTCCTTTCTATATATTACTTATCGCACCAATCCTTTAAACTTCTGTCCTTTCTATATATTACTTATCGCACCAATTCCTTAAACTTCTGTCCTTTCTATATATTACTTATTGCACCAATCCTTTAAACTTCTGTCCTTTCTATATATTACTTATCGCACCAATCCTTTAAACTTCTGTCCTTTCTATATATTACTTATCGCACCAATCCTTTAAACTTCTGTCCTTTCTATATATTACTTATCACACCAATCCTTTAAACTTCTGTCCTTTCTATATATTACTTATCGCACCAATCCTTTAAACTTCTGTCCTTTCTATATATTACTTATCGCACCAACCCTTTAAACTTCTGTCCTTTCTATATATTACTTATCGCACCAATCCTTTAAACTTCTGTCCTTTCTATATATTACTTATCGCACCAATCCCTTAAACTTCTGTCCTTTCTATATATTACTTATCGCACCAATCCTTTAAACTTCTGTCCTTTCTATATATTAATTATCGCACCAATCCTTTAAACTTCTGTCCTTTCTATATATTACTTTCAGGGTGGCACCCAAAATTCTACTAATCTCACCATCACTTAAAATAAAGGACCACTCTTTCTTTAATATCTACCTTGATGTTTCATTGTCCTTGGTGAAGGGGGTGACAAATGCCAAATTCCTGTTGTTACCATTCATTGTAGGCAAGCCAATATTATCGATATCATCACCATTCCCTTTCCCCAAGATGTTAACCCCCACTGTCCTTGTCTCCCCCATAACAGGATTATTAACTAAAGGACCATGGGCTTCTAAGAGGGGGGAAAAATTCCCGTTTTTCTGTTATTTATTACCTCTGAAAATATATATAGAAAGGACAGAAGTTTAAAGGATTGGTGCGATAATTAATATATAGAAAGGACAGAAGTTTAAAGGACTGGTGCGATAAGTAATATATAGAAAGGACAGAAGTTTAAAGGATTGGTGCGATAAGTAATATATAAAAAGGATATGGGTCTACTTTGAGCTGCCATCTTTGTTTTACCTAGATGCTATGCTTATACACATAATTATCGGTTACAGAGGTGGACATAAAAATATTTGCATGGTATACCTGGGGTATCACTAGTGGAAATCCTGATCTGTGCACTTCTGCCTCAGCCTCCACCACCACATTATGAAACTGTGATAAGCTGCCTGTATCCCTGATTGATGACAGGAACTCTTCTGTCTCGGTAAGTGGTGGTTCAGTAGAAGGCCCACCATCAGTCACTTTTTACTCCCATGCTATAACCTCTACTGTAAGCTTAGCCTTGTGAACTGTGTTACTGGCCCTATATCAGATGATTGAATATATATATGGAACTGGCCACCAACAGCATTGACATCATCAATCACCTGCTTCAGTGAATGGTCACGGAAGGGCATGTCATAGACGTGTGTATCAAAAAGCCATCTACCATGGAGAAAGAGGGCCTGTAGTAGCAACTCATTATCAGTGGCTGAGAAATGAAGCTTCTGTTAGGATGTACCATTCATAGTTTTAAGAACTATACCCCTGTTGTGATTTAATAAAAAATGTATATTACAACAAAACTTAACAGACAAGTAGTACACACTCTTTACAGTTACGGAACAAAATATATCAATGCACAGTCAGTAAGCATCATACTGAAGTGTAACAAAAGCATACTGGTATACTAAAAACACAATGGTCTAAACAACAATGCAAATTGTCTACCATAACACATTGCAACCGACAGAAATACAAACATCACTGTAATGGTCTGATACTTCCCCCCAAGACACACACACAACAACAACAACAACAATAGCAGAAAACAAAAACCCTTAATCGAACACCTAACAAGCAGACAACATCATAAGCATTGCAACATGGGAATGTAACCAGACTTTTAACTAGCACTGCAGCAATGTTACACACTTGTTCACTTGGCCACCATTGCAGTGGCACATGTCAGAAAGTCTGCCTCTCCAGAAAGTGTACATCTTAGCTGTTTGCCTGTTACGTAAGTACAAAATTTTATGCACATGAATGTGTGTACTGCCCTGATCCCATCAATTACATTTTGGTTAAATTTCAGATTATCTGAACAGATAATAAAACAGTGTAAGTAGGCAGCACAATGCAAATAGATATCAATGTAGTACAAATGGGCAGCTGAATGGACAAAGGCATATTTTCTGAAAGCATTCTCCATAGCTATGTTGCTAAACAACTGAAATAAGTTAGGTTTGGTAGCACTTAGGAAATAAAGCAATCATGTACAGCACGATAGATGATCTATACCTACATTGTGTTTATAATGTGTAGATATACCCCCCTGGCCATGTCAAATATGCAAATTAGTTCTCAGCTCAGTACACTTTCTGAATAACTCAATTCGAACAATGAGCAATGGAGGTAAACATCATGCTGGCTTCTATATGATGACATGAACAAGCCTATGCAGCACAAGAATAGGGATTAAGACTTTGGCAAGCCATTGCCTTCCAAGTGTGTCTCATTAGCAGAACTGGTTAGTCAGTGATCCATTAAGGATCCAACCTCATCAAAATCACACTTAATAATTTCTTGCACAGCTAGAAGTCTAAAACTGAAAACCTCAGAAGGCATGTTCATGTCATTGTGAGTAAAACCACTTGTTGGTGCCCTGGGTTGATGTTGGTTCCTCTGTTATAGAAGTAGTTCAAAGTCAGTGTTCAAGAAGTAGTCTCTGACAGAGTCAGCTAGAGTGAAGCTTTTAGCATTTAAATATAGCTTGATTAAAAAAAGGACAAAAGCTAGAATGAGCACATGCTTGCACAATATAGGGTACTGTCATGTCTCATGTTATCTTTGCAGAGAAGTCCCAGGACAGAAATACTTTTTAATGATTTCTGATGGAACAATCATTAATATGATCTGCTTGTCAGTGACGCAGAGCATGTGTATGGCAGCAACACATTTAAATACATTACTATGGCCTTACTATTTTACACTTTTCTTTTTTTTCAGACTGTGAATGAAAGCAGAGGGATGAGGACTGCAAATGTAAAATGATCATTGTCATGATATGTGAACGGATGTTTTACTACATGTGCTTAAGTGCAACCAGTTTAAATGTGGTACTGTGGGCATAACTTTTATCACTTTTCATGACAATCAGATGTCAATGGTTGTGTGTGTGTGTGTGTGTGTGTGTGTGTGTGTGTGTGTGTGTGTGTGTGTGTGTGTGTGTGTGTGTGTGTGTGACAGTGTGTATGTTTGTATGTACTTTTACACGAAGATAACATTTGTCAGGTATATGCAGTAAATCATTCTACTGATTTGTCTGCCCTCCCTGCCAAAAAATAACACTACCCACCTGGTATTCCAGCTGCATGCACACCTTTACCTCTCCTCTTACAGTATCAGCCACACCTCCATAACTGCCTCTATTCTTTGTCAAACATTCCCTTTTGTACTTGGCAATGCTTTCTTATACCAGCTAACCCTCTCTAGTCTCATTACAGCATACCTATCCCCTATGTCCTCTTTTCCAAGTCCCTGGTAATCTGACGTTTAATCCATCTTACCATGTACCTGTAATCCAATTTCTAGTACTTCGACCAAAGAGATTCCCCTATTCCATACCAAGCAACCATATTTCTCACTCCCCCTCCAGTGTTTCACTTGACACCAAAGGACAAATCCACCTCATATGCAAGTGCCCTACCCTCTCTTCACCCCTTCCTCTTATCATCTCCAACATGTGTTCTATTACAATTAACCTCTCCACTTGATTCTGAATAGATTTTTATGCCATCTGTAAAGCAGATGTATCTACTTCTTATCTTATACTGGACAACCTCAGACTTCCAAATGCCATTCATACTCAAGCTTCCCATCACTTCTCCAAATCAGGGCTTGCCCTCAGCCACTTCTTCTTTTCCCCCATGCTGCCTCATCCTTGCACTTGCTAAAACTAAATAAACCCATCGGTTTTCCTTTTTGCACCTTTTCTAATTGATTACACATATCATCTTACTCTTCACCCCCCACACACATGTTCTCAGCAACAGTAGTTTCCCAACTAATTCTTAATAACCTTATGTACTCTTAAAAAGTCTTAACCACCCCATACTACTTCACATCTATATTTCTCTGTTACCTTCTCCTAGTCTTTACACCTCTCCTAACCTTCAGTCCATTCACTTACATGTTGTAATTGTTAGGTAAGTATGATAATGAATTATATTTTTTATAACCTACAGATTAAATTCATTTTTAGACCCTTTTTCTCCCCCTCAAACTTGCCAACCATTACCCTTCCTCCTCCCCTGCATTACCACCCATTTGGTACTGCTGGAATATCATCACTGACTACCACTTATGCTGCTTGGCATGCATGTGCCTAATCCAGCTCCATTGCTACTGGAAGAATTTCCCACTATGACAGCCAGCCTCCAGTGGGTGTCAGAACAATAGAGAGCCTGACCACCCCACCTCCACCCCCAATGGACGAGATCACTCTGATCTTCACTTTTTGGCTCCTCCATTACCCAGGTCACCAGTTAATTACAGGTCATCTGGGTCAAACTCGGGTTTCATCCTTGCGCATAATAGAGCCATCATCAAGACTAAATTAAATTCACGTTAGCGATAAGTAGTGAGATACAAGTTCTGTTAATCTGAAAAAACAATAAAATGTTTCATCCCTTCTGAGAAAAATACTTAAATGAACTGCTAACATGTTACAAGGAAAGAAGTTTAAAAAAATCATAAAAGACTATAACCCTCCAAAAAAACCTCTTACAGCAACTTTATAGATAGCCTATAGCTGATCATTCCTATCATATGATGGTTCTAACAAAATGTTATAGCGTTTTAAAAAGACTTCTGTACAGATTGCTAATTTCATGCTCCCTAAGTGTCAAGTGACCAAGTCACACAGACACCAAGGAGTGCAATACCAGTAACTGTTTGCCATGGAAGATTAGTGCCAGGGAAGTTTCTAGGTGTACACCAGCAGTGATTCCTTATTTTTGGGAGATATCTCCCTGCTTCATATTTGTGCAAACATGGAGATGGTTTCCATAAGTTAAAGGGGTGGGAGTGTTACTCCAACATGGGACATACAGGCTTGTCCCTTCAAAAAACATTTACAATTTAAGTTTTCACTGTTTTGTTGATTTGTGCATCTGTCATTGACTATGTGGTTCTTCTGGATCTTATTATTTGCAGTTCCATAGTGGAACCTTTTAAAGAATATATGACAGCTAGAAAATTACATAATTGTGAAAATAAACAAAAGTTTAAAATGCTGGATCTGCAACAAATGAGAATCACTGTAATTCATACCACAGTCCAGCGAATGACATGTTCATTATCTAAACTCAGATTTCCAGATAATTATCCCAGCAAGGAGTTTTTGTTTTTCTTAGTGTTGGAATTTATTAGCCATCACAGACAGTTTAAAAAGCAGCAAACCAACCATGTATCAAAATTGTCCTAAGTGAATGTAAATTCATCAAGCCATCCATGCCTAAAAGCATAATGCTTGTGAGGATTTAAGTAAAAAAAATGAGTGCAATAGCAGAGAGATAGTTCAAAGAAAAGTATTGTCTCTTAGCCCAGGATAATGTGAAATACTAAGCACACAATTTTACTTTTCCTGTGAAATACCTGCTGCCATTTGTCACATTATTGCTCTTATATGATTTATGTACTGAATCATAGAAATTCATGGCTGAACAGGGCTTTGTATTAGTAATGTACAGTATGCACAGGATGCACACTAGCAAGTCCTGCCCAAACCCTGCCTACCATCCAAAAATCAGTGAAAGTAAAGTAATATTCATACCGATGGAGGCATGAATATTCATTGTCATTGTGCATTTTGCCTTTTTCCTCAAGGTAGTGCGATCTCGGAGTTGGTATATTTAATTTGTAGGCAGTTTGGAGGGCAGAGCCCCCCCACATGGGGTGCAGGGGGGCTGTCCCCCCCCCTGCAAAAACAAAGGAAAAATACTTGCTTTCTCAAATCTGCATGCCTGTCAATCATACTTTTCCATACCATGACACACCCGTTTCACCTGTCAGTCACTGAGGCTGCACCCAATTCTGCACAGACCGGCCTGCGAGGTATTTTTCTAATACAATACCGCTGAAAAGTATCCTGGGCCCAGTTCACTTACCAGGTTAGCAAGTGATATATACATTAATTAACTAATAAATGCATAAGCAAATAAAGTGAATTTTAACTAAAGATATAAATAGGGCATACTATTTTCTCCTCACAAGCAGTACTACTTTATAAAAATTGTTAATTTATATAAATTCTGTGCTGCCATATTTCTAGGCAGCAGCAAGGAAAAGCATTAATTACACTGTAAAGATACAAATGTGTAGTATTACAGACATTAAATAATGCATTAATATAGATAATAACACACAGGCAGTCAAGACAGCAATGTGATTACTCACTCCCTCGGTTCTAAAGCTCCCTTGTGTTGAAGCACTATTGTTAAAAAATGAGACAGCAAGCATAAACTATTCACAGATTAAATTTATGTTAATATAAAAAAAAATCTTCATTTCAATTTTTCCTATTAGAGTAACTAAAGAGCTCCTTTCACTTTATTTCTCATATGGGTAAGTGACCTTGCCTAAGAACATCCTCAGCTTCAAAAACTAATTCCATTGAATTCACCATATAACTTAGTAGCATATATTTATAGGCTTCTATAAATAGGATAAAATAGGATTTCCAATACGATAACATCATTGAACCTTAATATGCTTAGCCCTCACATTCCTCCATAGGAAAAGAAGGCAAACAGAGCAGTCACAAATCATCCAAGCAGAGCAATGTCACAAAAAATCCATTAGAATAATTAGAAATCCTGCTAAAATGTTCTTAAATGACATGAACGTCTGATTTTCATTCTCGATTCTGTGTTGCAGTCCTCTGAAATTAAAGTATAATGTTATTACGTAGCAACTTCAAAATCAAATTCCATGTTTAATCAGAGAAGCACCATTCATCAAAGGGTGGAATCATCTCTTAATTGCTATGGTAACTTTCAGATGTTCTTCACGTTTACCAGCTAAAGGACTTATTTTATATTCCTCCATAAAATTCAGATACCAGTTCTGACATTCAAATTTCAGCCTTCAAACTTCAAAGTATTATTTAGGTGGTGTGATTTCATTACATGTAAGTCTTCATATATTGTAGTGGCATCTATATTACAAGATAGAATGCTTAGGTGATCGAATATCTAAACATCGAACTTGTAATGTCAAACCCAAAAATGTGGAACGGCGCAGGAAAATACACCAGTTGGCCACAGAAAAAAAAATAACTTTACACCCAAACTAAGTGCCCCCCCCCACACCTCCCTAACTAAATATACCAACTCCGAGATTACTCTATAGTAGACAAAACGGCAAAATCTGGCGAACGGCCAAGGGAAATCTTTCCCTGCGTTAAATCATCCATTCGCTGTTTTTTGCTTTCGATATTACAAGTTCGATGTTTAGGTGTTCGATCACCTAAGCATTTAATCTTGTAATATAGACCCTTGTAGTGTATATGTTAGTGTATATGTCCTGCATATGTATTGCACAGCCTCATGTGTCATTAACTTAATCAGGATTTTTGTGATTTATCTGCATGTACTAGAATTAGAAGTATGTGCCACAGTAATGCAAATGATCATTTCTGGAATTAATAAAAGCAAAATTGCCTTAAACGTTTAAGTACAGTATATATGAATACTGTCTGCAGGCTATAGTACTGCTCAAGTCAAAAAGCTGTTACTCAGATTTTTATAGAAAATCCTTAAGTGTAACAAGTACTGATGTAGAATTACAAGAACTCATCATTATTACTGTCAGCTCCAGAATGAGTTTGTATCTTTGGTTTACATTTGATAAAGACTAATATTCCTTTCATCTAGTAGAATTCACATCACCTGCCTGTTGAAAAACAAAACTGATGCACATACTGCCCTCTATAGGATAATTTTTATTTTTCCTGTTTCAGGGAAAGAAGGGAGGATGTCTGCAATAACAGGTAACAGGTCATCTAAAGTTTAGTGTGGTACTGGTTAGCATGTTTTAAAGTGTACACAAAGAACAGTTGTGTACACTTACAATAAATGTAGATATTCGAGTGTATTCACTGTTGCAGCCATCACATTTGGGTTATCTGCTTGCAGTAGCCCTCAGTCGGCCTGATTATCAAAGTTTTGGGTCCTGCGTCGGTTGCTGTCTCATCTTCCATGACGTCAGGTCATCAGGGCTATAAAGCATACAGCCGATGCCATTACATCAGTTTTTCTTGCCCCAGATGTCAGGTGCCCCCATAATGGGAAGCAATTATATACAAGGTTACACCTCCAACAAAAAAGCAAATATACCATAAAGCTTTAAGCATAGTAAACAAGAATAGAGGTATAGTCAAAAGTCAGGGGGCTGGAGGGAGGGTAACCAGGACTGCAACAGTGAATACACTCGAACATCTGCATTTATGGTAAGTGTACACAACTGTACTATGTTCTTCGTGTTTCACTGTTGCAGTCATCACATTTGGGTAGATTCCCAAAGCTAAGGATGGGAGGAGGTAATTAGATAGCATTAGGACCAGCTATAAGACCCTGCAAGACTTCAGTGGCAAAGCCAGCTCTGGATTTAGAAAAACATTGGCAAGTGGTTATGCTTGGTGAAGGTATGTACAGAACTCCAGGTAGCAGCTTCTAGGATGTCCCTGGTAGGGACACCTCTGAGAAAGGCTGTAGAGGTAGATGCAGCCCTGGTTGAATGTGGTCTTATCCCCTGTGGGGGTAAGTTTTCCATGGTGCTTATAGCAGAAATGAATGCAGTGGCCTATCCACTTAGAAATGATTTGTTTTGAAATGGCCTTCCCCTCTGCCCCTGCAGCAAATGCAAACAGCAGCTGTTCAGATTTCCTGAGAGATTTAGTCCTGTCCAAGTAAAATCTAAGTTGTTTGTGCATGTCCAAGTAGTGCAGTATTCGTTCCCCTTTGTTCTGTGGATTAGACAAGAAGGTTGCCAAATGAATGGACTAATTAAGGGCCACACTGGATACCACCTTTGGCATGAAGGAGGGACTGGTCCTGAGGGACACCCCATCTGCATGAAAGATGATAAAAGGCTCCACTGCCATGAGGGCCTGTAATTCAGACACCCTTCTTGCTGAAGTGATGGCTAGAAGGAAGGCTGTTTTCCAAGAAATAAATTTTAACTCTGCATTTGCAGCTGGCTCAAAGGGAGGTAGAGTGAGCTTTTCCAATACAAAGTTAACGTCACAGGCTGGAGTTTGGGCTCTCCTGGGTGTTCTTAAGTTTTTTGCCTCTCTGAGGAATTGCTTCAGCAGTGGATGAGAGAAGAGGGGTGGTTCTGTATTGTAATGAGCTGAAATGGCTGAGGCATGAATTTTGATGGAGGAAAAGGAAAGGCCCTTGTGAAGCACCTCAGTTAAGTATTGAAGAATCTGAGGTAAATTGGGTGCTGCTGTGGCCATCCCCTGAGTTTGGTTCCAGGAACAGAATCTTTTCCATTTTTCAGCATAGGATTTTCTAGTACTAGGCCTCCTTGCCTCCAGAATGACATCCATCACTTGCTTACTGAGGGATGGTAATGGAGAGATCAGGTAATTAGCCAGGCTGCCAGGTTCAAGGTTTGAAGCTGTGGGTGCAGAATCTGGCCCTCCTGCTGAGGCAGGTGCCATGGAGCCAGCAGTGACACACTGCACAAGAGGAGGTACCAGTGTTGGCGTAGCCAGTCTGGTGCAGTCAGTATCATCCTTGGTTTGTCCTGTTTGATCTTTAGTAGTACCTTGGAGAGGAGAGGCAGAGGGGGAAAGGCATAAACTGATAGTTTTTCCAGGTGACGGAGAGGGCATCTGCTTTCCAAGCTTGTTTATGAGGAGTCCTTGTGCAGAATTTGTCCAATTGGTAGTTCTGGGGAAGGCAAACAAGTCTATTTCTGGGCTCCCCATTTGTTTCTCAACATGTTGAATATCTTTGGTTCCAGTCTCCACTTGTGTGGGTCCATGAGATTTCTGGTTAGGTCATCTGCCAATGTATTTAGCTTTCCTGGCAGGAATTGAGTCTGTAGGTGCACTTGGTAACTCTGATTTGGGGGTAGATCTGGCCAAATGTATGGGGTTGGTAAGGAGTGGAAGTGGAATCTGTATTCTTGGGAAACTATATTTAAAACTCATTTGTCCTGGGTAATGAGTTCCCAATTTTTTTGCCTGCAGGGCAATCTTTCCCCCTAAAGGAACAGTCAGTTGTGCAGGGCTTGGAAGGTTTAAAGTTAAGTCATTGAGATAGTTTACCATAGGAGGGGAGTCTTACTACTCCCTGCTTTGGAAGTGGGAGCCCACCACTGCTTAGTCCTGTGAGTACCTTGGGACTGCAGCCTGGGTGTTCTGATGGTTCTGGGTTTGGACTGAGAAGGCCTGGAAGAGGCAGGAAAGGACCAATTCTTAGATGGCCAATGCCTACTAAATCTGGGAGGCTGTACTTGCAGGAAATCTTTTAACAGTTTGCATAGATTTAGCTTTTTCCTCCATCTTTTTAAGTACTTATTCTGCATTGCTGCCACACAGGCGGTCTAGGTTTAAGGGAGCATCCAGCAATTTAGCTTTAACATGATCTGGTAAAGATTGCTCCTTAAGCCAAGCATGCCTTCTAAGTACAGACCCAGTGACAGCAGCCCTGCAAGATGCCTCTAATGAATCAAAACCACATTGCAAAGTATGTTTTCCAACTTGTTCAGCAGAATGCATTAAATCCTGTAAATCTTTATTTTCAGCACAGTCAGGAATCAACATCATTTTCTGTTTAAGTAATCCAATAATATGCTGCTGATACTTTAACATATGAAACTGGCAGTTTAAGGCCCTAATGGCCAAGGTTGCAGAAGTGTATACCTTCTTACCCCATCTATCCAGCACCCTGGAATCTCTGTCAGAGGGGGGAGGGTTTTTGGCATTAGTAGCCTTAATGCCCTTGGGTCCCTGTGAAATGGTCTCAGGATCCGCAGTAGGATTTTTAAAGAGGAACTTGTGAGAGTCAGGAACCCTGTAATACCTATCAGGTTTTCTGGGAGCAGGAGGTAAAGAGTCAGGGGCCAAGCTAGATTCTGAGAAGGCATCATCAACAATGTCCAGTGCAGGAGGGATAGCTAAAGGTCTGTGTTGGGGCAGGTGTAAGAAATCCCTAAGCCTCTTTTTGGAGTCAGTGTAATCCTGGCTTTCCCAGCGAAAATGCTATCTAAGAGTATGCAAGGTTTCACCAAAAGAGAAATCCTCTGAAGGGGAAGCAGAG
Source organism: Protopterus annectens (assembly GCF_019279795.1). Taxonomy (NCBI): domain Eukaryota; kingdom Metazoa; phylum Chordata; order Ceratodontiformes; family Protopteridae; genus Protopterus; species Protopterus annectens. The sequence goes on along the minus strand of NC_056730.1, from coordinate 495,146,513 downwards.
GGAATGGAGTCCTCTGCATCAGAATCCTCATAGGTAGATAAGGGTAAATCCTGGTTATCAGAGGAAACAGAAGTTTCAGAGTCCTGATCAGAAGAATTAGAAGGAAAATCAGTCCTAGGTCTCTTAGAGGGGGAAGGGTGGCTTCCCCTGATTAGACTAATAAGGTCTTCAGACATTCTTATCATTTGCTTTTTAGGCATAGGGGCCTGACCATGCGGTCTGGGCGTCGGTTTTCTAGGCATGGATCGAGTTTTAGGCCTTGAAGAAGAAGATGGAGTCGGTTTAATATGCAAGTCAGTAGGCCTGAATACACCCTCAGAAGCCGGTGCCTGCACAGTGGCTCCTTACCCATCCAAGGTAGAGACATCCGCAGGTTCCACAGTCGAAGAAGCATCTCACAGCATACCGGACTCCAAATGGGTCTCAGTAGAGGCCTGCGAATCTGAAGTAGCGGGTATCAGGGGCTGTGAAAGCACCTCACTGAGTACCGGCGAACTGGTGGCTAACTTAGGAGAAGCGTCGTCAGCAGCTTTGGACCTATGCAGTCTATCTCTGTCTTTATCTTTGCGTTTTTCGGAATGTCGGTAGTCGGGTGGCTTACCGAAGCCAGTTCTGGATAATTGAACCGAGTATCAAAATATTTACAAGTGTAAATATACCAACGATGAATAGTTCGAGGTTTGAATAAGGCACAAAACCAACAGCGAGGTACGTCATCGTCTGGGCCTAAGCAAGGAATGCAGTACGAATTAAAATCTTTATGAGGTATTTGCTTTCCACAAGAAATGCCATTGTTAACTTTTACTGACATCAGTTTAGAGCAAGAAAAAGGTTCCCCAACGGGGTATTTAGCTTAGTTGAAGACTTTGGTTCTGAAACTCGAAAATGAAAATTTCAGGAGTCGGCCGACCGGCACTTGCAAACTGCTTCTGCTTCAGGCACCGCACGGCAAGAAAGACTGATGTAATGGCATCGGCTGCATGGTTTATACCCCTGACGACCTGATGTCATAGAAGATGAGACAGCAACCGATGCAGGACGAAGACATTGATAACTGAGGGCTAGTGCAGGCAGATAACCCAAATGTGATGACTGCAACAGTGAAGCACGAAGAACATCAGTGCTACATCTGCTATCACCCTAGTGGTTATCAATGTTAACAATTTACAAATATTATTGTTGCACATTTTGCATAATATTTTATGGTTTGCTACAAGATGTTTTACTCTGTAAACTGCATGATTTCAATTTTCCAGTATATGCCATTATCTGGATGGGGCAATGGACTGGCTAAATTAGGCATGCTGGAAAAGAATCAGGGAAACTAATCAGTGAGAAAATAAAGATAGAAAAATAAATCAATGTAGTGCTTGGCAGAAGGGAACAAGTTGAAATAGAAAGTGCTATAACTAGAGACTGTTCTAAAGGAGGTTAGACAGGTTAGTAGAAAAATGAAAAACAACAGGTTGTGGGTAGCATTTGTGTCGGGATTAATACTGGCTGGGCAGGCTGGGGGATGTCGATTTGAAGCTAGCAGGCAAAAAACAAAACCTAAATATTTTGATTGAAGTGGTACGAAAAATCAGGGCTGCTGGAAATTAAGTAAGTTTTAATATGGTTTGTTGAACTGTTTTTTAAAATTGTTCCTTCACTTCAGGCAGGTATGTTTGAAAAATTATTGTAAACATAATTTAATAAAATCAAATGGGGAGTGACCTGTAAGGAGAAAGGATCATATGTAGAGGACAAATTACATCTGAACCTTAAGAAAATACTGCTGAAAATGCACTAAATGTTATATAAGTATCTAAAAGAAGTGTTTAGTAAATGTTCTGAGGTGAATTTAATAAGTAACAGGAAAATTAGAAGGGATATGCCAATGTGCAGGAAAGGAATGGTGCCAGTGGTTACTTTCAAGTTATATGCAAAGTCTAGTAGTACAAGAACAGGAGGTCCTATCAGCATTATGAGTAGCACAGTAGGTGACACAAAGCCTTTGATCCTGGAATATCAGAAGGCTATGGGTTCTTCTCCTCCTCCAGGTACTTAAACTTCTTTCTTAGTGCTGGCACTATAGTGCAATGGGGGAGGGGGGACTACACTGCACTCCTGAAATACTATACATCAAATGAGATGTTAACTGATGATTCATCCACTTGAACGGACAGCAGCTGAGCTGAACAGAAAAGATCCTGTGGCAGCCACTGAAAAGAAAAACAGGAGAAGTGTAAATATTAAAAAATATCAAGTAAACAACATTCTTCCAAAAACATCAAGTGAATGTTAAAAATCAGTTTGACCGAAAATAAGCAAAAACAAATCCAAAATCAAAAGCAAATTTAGTACAGATACAAGCTGTGATGGTAGAGTGCAGTCCTTTCTGCATGACAAGAAGTGTATCCTGCACTGTATTAATAGTATCCAGTACTGTGTCATCTAGTACTTCTCTGCACCTCCCCACCATATCATCCATACAGGCCACATGGCAACATCACCAACAAATTCCCTCCTGCTGGGAGGACAAGTCCCATTATGTATCATGTCATTATTAAAGCATGCAGTTCAGGACAATGTCACTTAACAGCTTAGTGTGTCCCAAAGACCTACAGTTCTATTACAATGCAACAAATATGATATAATGTTTCTTCTGTTTTTTGTAATCATCCATATTACATAACTTTTCAGTAGTAACTTTCTATTTTAAGTCCCATTTCACAGCAGCCCTTCTATGGAGCAGACTCTGAAATCAATGCTACAGTCTAGCCATCCTTTCTTCAAGCATTAGTAATTTCAAATCAGGCAGATCCTCCCATTTTCTCTCCACAGAAAACTGGTGCAAAATGTTATACAGTTAGGTTTCCCAGGGTCAGGTGTTCATTTCAAAGCAATATTTTTCTTTGAATGCCGCATGCTGAACTTTGCTGATATAGCCTTTCATTGTTTATATGTGCTTACAAAGTGTACTTTCTTGCCATACCTCAATTTGAGGAGCCATAAAGTAACCATCAGCTGGTATAAGCAACAGTAGGCTATAAAAGTGCAAAGATGCATAACAAAACAAGTCCTACAAAATATCTTTATTTTTTGTTGTAGATGATACTCCTTTTAATTAGGTTCAGTCCAGAACACCACCAAATAGAAAAATGATTGAAAAAAAAAGTTAACTGCAATCTCCAGTGCTTTATAAACTCCACTGATGTAAATACCAAAGCCCAAAACCTCCACATTTAACAAGTAAAACTTCTTCCTTAAGGATAGGGGAGATGGATTCCACACATTCATAATTACCTTTATGATATCTACCATATTGTCCCATTCCTGATTCTTCACATCCCATTCACCATACTGCATCATCAAAACCTTAATGTCTTTATTAGTAAAGTTAACCCTACCAATCTTATGTACTTTGCAAATGTCCTTTGACTAGTCCAGATTGTGTTCTAGGTCCATAAGATACAGATTGTTATGCATTAATTCCATTACATGGCCAGCAAGCAAAACATATTGGTACAACATGACACCATCTCCATAGCTTAATAAGGTATAGATCTTAATGCCTTCTTCAGTTTTCCACTACCAGTCATATACAAGTGGTTTCTTGTAGCAAACCACATTGGTATTAACCAGCAAAAACAGTAAGGGGGTTTGGGTCAACCTGTCTTTTATTCAAGTATATTCCCCTGCCTTCCACCTGTTGAGGACACCAGTACATCATTGCCATGCACAGAATGTACAAAATGCCGCAGTGACATCCCAAAACTGTATAGTGCCAATAAGTCTCAAAGGAACGTGTGGCTCAGTTTATCATATGCTTTCATAATATTGCACCCAAATCTAACTAACATCCTTTCATGCTTGTGTTGAATTATACTAGCAATCTCTTTTCTCAACAAAAACATGAGAGAGGACATCTTGAGTTTAAAGCAGGCAGCCTGATTTTTGATCTGGAGTCAGAGAGGAAAAGATTTGTATTTCTTATGCCTGCTCATTGCTCCTCAGTGCTTCTAAACCAGAGAGCTCACAACTGAAGTCCCCCAGCATAATAACAATAATAATAATAATGTCTGCAGCGATTATGCAATAACATTCTGTAAGTACAAATAAAATCCTTCCTTTCCTTAGTAGTGAAAAGGTCACATTAATAGAATCAGCCAAACACATCACCCCTTACCTATGAAAGCAGTCTGTCTGTCTCCCAAGTTTCACAGAAATATGCTCCAGAATGCACATAGTCCTGGAATTATGAAATAACATACTAAAACACTCCACTGGGATCAGATTCTACAGAACTTTATCACATCATCTTTATTCAGTATCTTTATATCAAATGCTGCTTTTCTCTTCTTAAATCTGTTAACCATCTTACTTACAGTTTCTACATTTTACATATCAGAAGTATCACCATAGCCATGTTATTTCCCTTTCCTCACCAGTACATTGAACTTCTGCACAGTTAACCCTCCCCCCAGTCCACATCCAATTGTTATGTATTACCCAAACATACTCCACCAGCAGCTGGGATACATACAATGACAAGTTCAACCTCCTCATTCATACTCTTCTTTTTAAATTAATCTGCCACGGTGGTAAGGCAGTAGCGTTGTTACCTCACAGCAAGAGGTTCTCCCGTTTGATTCTCGGCTTGGCTTAGGAGTGCCTTTTGTGTGGAGTCTGCATGTCCTCCCCACGGTTGGGTAGCGTTCGAAAGGCATGTGTGCATAAATGGGCATGCCTTCGTTGAAGGTTGGGCGTCGAGCTGGCACCTCAGCTTTTCATAAAAATCTACTGCCAATCATTAGCGGACCGGAGTTCCACTGTGGCAACCCCTTACCGGGAAAAGCCGAAAGAAAAACAACAACAACCATAAAGTAAAGTATTCCCTCCAGAACATCCCAACACAGGTTCTTCAGCTGGGTCTACATCCCCTGAAGGAGATCAAGTAATCCATATGGTCCTCAGTGATACATTTGGTACATTTAGGAATGCAGTCCTGTTTCATATGCCCCATTCCACTCCCTACACATTTCACATCATTGCTGGAGCCTTCCTGTGTCCTGACAGAGGGCTCTTCAAACTATCTGGAGATATACAGAGCTAAGTATATTTTTCTGGCACTTCAGAGTTGTGTACTGTTAATTGTTGCTTGACTAATTTTATATCATTGCTGGCTGACTTCAGAGTTGTGCACTGTTATTTTTGCTTCACTGTATAGTTTTTCAGATCTCTGCTGAAGGTGCTGGTTTTCCCCTACCCACACTCCCTATTCCTGTCTTGTTGTTTAGGCTTTTGCAGTTGCCCACCCCCACTGTAGATTTGATCTGGGACACTCCCCCCAGTCCCATCTCTTTACCTCATTCTACCTAATAGACTCCTTCTGCACTTGTTTCTAGCCATTTTTAATGTAATTGCATTTTTTGAACTGTTTGGTCTAACATTGCTACATACTCAAGTGTGCTAGCTTGCACTGCATTTGAATTGTTTTTCTGCTGTTTTAGCTACTTTTCTCTAAAAAAAAAAAAAAAAAAATTCTTAGCCTGTTTCCTACCTTTCCTGTAACTAGTGTAATCCAGATTCAGATTTGCTGTATCCAGGACTGTATGTAAGCTTCTGAGCCCCCCAAGCTTTCTGTGTTAGAGGGAAGCCTACTAGCTTATCAGTGGGAGTGGTACGCATTAGGTAACCTATCTACCACATAAGGAGTGGTTCTGGCCCAGAAATTGTAGTTACTGGCCGTTTGGGCAGTTTTTCCATCTCTCTCAACTTTCTGATTTAAAAGCCCGCATTTGCACTTCCCCCCTTTCCTTTAACTAGTTTAGTCCAGGTACAGATTCTTAGTTTTAGCACTTGAATTTGCTTATTCGTGATCAGCACTTATTCAGAACTTGTTGTAAGCACTAAATAACCTACTAATTACTACAGCACTCAACCTTCCTCATTACCTAGAACAAAACAGTTTAGTACTTACTTTCCTCACTTGCTTAGAGAAAAACAGCTCTTGTACTCACTTTCCTCCCTTATCTAGAGGAAAATAGTTTTTTATTCAGGCATGTCCAAGGGTCAGCTGCCAGTGTTCTCTCCTGTCAATCTGATGAATCTGGGCATCTTGGGGCAATGTAGAAATTGCCTCATGTACACAGACATCCCTCTCCTCCTACCACCCAACACTACAACCTGTGAGAGATGTACTTATCTAGCCAAAATGGAGGTAAAGCTCTCTCCAACCAAGACTGAACTTCACAGTCAAGAGGAGAAGGTAAACACTTGCACCACACCACACTCATCACATAGTCTTACTAAATCTACACCACCAAAATCCACACATAGAAACACAAAAACATTTGCGGAGGCTCTCAATAATAATCTGCTCAAGCAACAGAGACCTCCAAAGCAGAAATGCAACCTCCACCCCCCCAACACAACCCAAATGACACATAGCCTGCAGACTCAGTGTGCCACTCAACCACAGCCAATAAGACAAAACAACATACCCAACACACTAGTCATAGGTGACTCTAAAGTCAGGCACACTGATGACCCACTCACCAGGCGAAACAAGGAGAAGGTTACTGTCAGCTGCCTGTCAGGTGTAAGGATCCGCTACATAACCCACGCACTCAGGTCACTCCACAACAAATACAAATATGACTCTGTCATTGTCCATGTTGGTGTGAACGACCTGAGACTTACCTCCCTGGACTACATGAAAAGAGACATAGAAGAGCTCTCCGATTTTGTAGCCCAGGCAGGTATGACCCTAGCCCTGAGTAGCATTCTGCCATCACCCAGAATGATACCGCAGTACAAGGTCAAAATGATTGACTTCAACAATTGGCTAAGCTTCTGGCTGGTGTCATTCTACAGGGATCCAGTATCTGTCTGCCTGGGGTGACATGGTCAACAGACCATGATGCTTTGCCAGAGATGGCCTGCACCTGTCACCCCTGGAATTCCGGATACTCGCTAAGGTTCTTGCCGTCTCTATAGTGCCTTTTTAGGCAAGGGTCAAATGACAAATTCAGCACCATAACAGGAACAGGCGAGCAAAAACTGAGGGTAATGCTGCTCAATGCTAGAAGTCTAAATCTCAAAATGCTCTCACTCGAGGCACTCCTTAAAATGGAGAACATCGATATCTGTGCAGTGACTGAGACCTAGTTCAAGGCTCCAGAGAACACCCCTGCACTACCAGACTATAACTCATACCACACTTTTCAGCCATGTAACCTGGACCGGAACACCAAAGGCGGAGATGTGTCCATATTCATTAAGGATATCCACACCTCCAGCCTAATTGCTCAGCATAATGCAGCCGAGGTTATCCAAGTGTAACTAACTCTGGGCAAAACTGAAATCCAAATTGTAGCTTGTTACAGATCCACCACCATGCTCCAGGATTCCCACTCCTCTTTTCTTGATGTACTGGAAAATATTAGGGTTCAACCAAACACCCTAATAATGGGCGATTTCAACTACCCCAACATTAACTGGGAAAACTACTCATGTACCAACTCCTTCACTCAACGCTTTCTGGAATTCATAAACTCCAATGCCCTGGATCAACTTATCCACACCCCCACCAGGGGCAACAGTATCCTAGATCTAGTCATTACCAACATGAGTGACCGGTGTTCCACACCTGAAGTCAACGTCTCATTGGTCCGATCCGACCATAAGCTAATTACCCTAGATATCCACATCCTGCCCCCACCCCCCATTAAGGAAACCACTGTAAAAAATTTCTCCAAAGCCAACTTCATGCTTCTTAAGACAGAAGTGGTGAACTTCATGACACCCATGCAGATGGACAATACAGTTACTACGACTGAATCCTACACAATTGCACTTTATAAGCACTTACACGAGTGCATGGATCGTGCTATCCCAAACAGAACCAAAATGCTATCCTCCAAAAAAAGGAAGCCAATCTGGTGGTCCCCTGCCATAAACAAACTGTACAACAGAAGGAAGAAACTCTTGCAAAAGAGAGTAAAATCCCATGAGTGGAGGAGCTCCCTGGTCAGCCTCAGTAAGAAGCTGCGATCCCTGATAAAATCCTCCAAAGCTAGTTACGAAAACAAAATTGCCTCTGATTCTAGAGACAACCACAAAGCATTCTATAGCTATGTCAAGAATCTCAATGGCAACACTCAGATCTGCTCTGAGTTACAGCACAATGGCACTAAATATACAGACCCAACTGATATTGCCAACATCGTGGCAAATAGGTTCACTGCTAACTTTACCCCCCTCTCACCCACTAAAGAGCCCATCTCTATACCAGAAGAATGCAAAGTTCCTGTAATCACAGCTGCACAGGTAAAAACCACACTCTCCAAAGCCAAGAACACAGCATCCATGGGGCCGGACAACACCCCAAGGTGCGTTCTACACAAACTACAGAACGAACTGGAACCCCACCTAAGTACCATGCTCAGTCATAGCCTCACCTCAGGCTTTGTGCCCGCTGAATGGCGCACAGTGATGGTTATCCCACTCCACAAGGGGGGAGCCACCACAGACCCTGGGAACTACCGCCCCATTAGCCTGATGAGCCTGGTCTGCAAGACCATGGAACGTATCATGATGGAACATTGGTAATCTCCAAACTCTGGACCCCACCCAGTTCGGCTTTGTAAAAGTCAGATCATGCCTCCTAAACCTGATAGACTTCTTTGAAGCAGTCACCAAAGCCGTAGACAAGGGTAAGGTGGTTCACACAGCCTATCTAGATCTTGCCAAGGCTTTTGACACCATCCCCCCACTCTGGAATTATAGATAAACTCGCCAAACTAGGCATAAATCCCTATGTCACAAGATGGGTTGCCAACTGGCTCACTGACAGAACCCACACTGTGAAAGTAGCAGACTCCAAATCCAACTTCAGACCAGTGACAAGTGGAGTACCACAGGGTTCAGTCCTGGGTCCTCTCCTGTTTGGTATCTACTTCTCTGAAGTACAGGCTAACACAGAAGGTCTTTGGCTAATGAAGTTCGCAGATGACTGCAAACTAGGAGCCATAATCGAAACTCCTAATGATGTGGACATCCTACAAAAGGGCCTCACTGAGACAGATGCCTGGTGTCAAAGCCATGGCCTCAAACTCAATGCCAAAAAGTGCATTGTCATCCCCTTTGGTAAAGACTCTGTACCCATGAACTACAACATAGGCGGTAGCATACTTAACACCAAAAGTGTGATAAGACACCTTGGGACACAGGTGGACAGTAGTCTCTCCTTTGATAATCACATCGCCACAGTAGTCAGAAAATCCTTCTACATGGTACACCTCATCACAAAAGGTTTCTCATCCAGAAAAAAAGGGTCATTGTTCCCCTCTACTCATCACTCATTAGACCCATTATAGAGTACAACGCCCCTTTTGGTATGTACCTCACAAGACATCTACAACAACTGGAAAGGCTGCAGAAATACCTCACAAAGAGGATTACCGGCCACAAACACATGCCCTACGCAGGCCGTCTCAAAAAACTCCACCTTTACTCTGTCGCATATCGCCTACTCAGAGGTGATCTCTGCCTAACATACAAAGTTTTGTCAAACCCAGAGCTGTTGGACATGCTCCACTTAAAGAAGTCCCAGTCCCTGTGAGCTACATGCTCTAGGAACCTAAACCTTGTCACCACAATAAACAGAACATGCCAGAGGGATAGATTCCTGTCCCAGGCACTTCCCATACTCTGGAATAAACTACCTATCTATATCAAACAAAGATCCTCATTAGTATTTTTCAAGAAAAATCTTGATGATTGGATGGGAAATAGGAAATTCACCCCGGGGATCACTTCTGTCGGTCTGCTCGACAGTGGCACAGGAAAATAATTTTCTTGGGTGGCAAAAGCCAGGATACCTTTTTGGCTGGGCTTGTATAGGCCCTATGGCCGATAGCCTAGTACCTACTTATGAACCTATGAACCTATGAACATATGTACTTTGTACAGGAATCAACCAACCAAATGACCCTCACTCCCACAAAGATAACAGGTCTTCAGTTGACCAATATAAAACGCAATATTTCTACATCTTCCACCACAAACAATAATTGCAATCCAAATAAACTTATTTGAATCCATACTTAAGTCCACTAGTGATCCCCAGTAACCATTCCATATGCCAACGTATTCCAAAGTCTTCACTATCCTTTGAGCAATAGCAACAATTGACTGCATTCTGAGTTAAGATATTTTTTATAAAAGAAGTATTTTTTTGCATTTAAAAAAGGATCACTCTGATTTGTACACTGATGCCAAGACTCATTTTTATCTCTAAAAAAGTTCAAAACCTTATTAAGAGCAATAACAGTTTCCAAGTGGAAGTCAAAAAATATCAGTCTCCATAACTCATAATAGCCTGGACATGAACTCCAAAATGACTGCATATGGTTATGTGGATAGCCAACAAGCTTAGCAACAGAACTTGCACTATCAGAGTTTGGGGAGCATCCTCTGAGGACATTATGATAATGACCAGTGGAATCCCATAGGGATCAGTTCTGGGACCTCTGCTATTCAGTATCTACTTTTCTGATCTCCAATTATCAAGTGAGGATCTCTAATTAATAAAGTTAAAAAAGATGATTACAAGCTGGGAGTCATTGTCAAGTCTTCGTCTGACTTACATGCACTCCAACACAAAATTACACTTGTCAGTACCTGGTGAATCAAAAATGGGCTTAAGTTCAATGTTAGAAAGTGCAGCATTGTAGAATTTAGTAAGCACTCCCTAGCTCCTGCTTACAGCATAAATAATACACCACCTCAAAATGAAAATGTCGTGAGAGATGTGGGTACATGGATGGACAGCGCCCTTACATTCGACCATCATGTTACAACAGTAGTTAGGAAACCCTTTGCACATTTTATAGCTAAAAGTATATCTTCCATAATCTAGAGAAGTCCTCACCTCCTTGTACTAGACACTGATTAAACGGGTCTGTATTAGAACATCGAAGTTTCAAAACTTCGAATGTTCTAATATCAACCCCTATTCAGCGAAAGCTGAAAATATCGAAGCAACAAAAAAAACAAATTTTTTCCTAGGGAAAGAATTTGGTTGTCCGTTTCTGTTGCTTCGGTATTTTCAGCACTGTGGTGGAAAGTTACGTGTCGGGTTCAGGAAAGTGTGCGATTGAGTGTGGGTCAGGTTAGTTTAGGTTAGGTATGTGTGCAATTGTGTGGACATGAGGGTTAGGGTGGGTTAGGTGAGTTAGTGTTAGGGTGTGGGTCAGGTAAGTGTGCGATTGTGTGGACGTGAGGGTTAGGGAGAGGTAGGTGAGTTAGGGTTAGGGCGCAGGTGAGGTGAGTGTGCAATAGTGACGGACCTTAGGGTTAGGGTTTGGGTTAAGGTAAGTGGATAGTTTGTTGTGTGTGTATAGTTTAGTGTAGGGTTAGGTGTAAGATTTTAGGTGTATGTGTGTGGATTGCTGTTTGTTTGGTGTACCTGTGTTGTGTGTATGTGTTTTGGAACAGCAAATTTTTTCCCTAGGAAAAAATTTGCTGTTCTGTATGTTCGATGTTTTCAGCTTTCGCTGAATAGGGGTCGATATTAGAACATTCGAAGTTTTGAAACTTCGATTTTCTAATATAGACCCGATTAAACCCATCACTGACTACAACGCCTCCTGTGAGACATACCTTATTAAGCATATCAAGCAATTGGAGAAATGCCAGCAGTTTACAACTAGAAAGATTAGGATCTTAAAAAACATTAGCTACCAGGAAAGACAGAAGGCTTTGTCCTGTACTCAGTTTCATATAGGCTTCTTTTGAGTGATTTGTACCTTGCTTATAAGACTATACGGGATCCAGTAGTTCAATAATTCTGAAGCATCTATCACTACCCTGCAGCACTACAACTGGAATATACTTAAACATCTTCTCTTCGATGGTGCAGTCTCTGAATTCAGTAACACCTGTTTAAATGTACTCAACACCCTACTTCCAATCCAAACAAAAAAATCAAAACAAACTCTGATCCTTGCCTTCCCAAAAATACAAAACTGCTAATGATCGAAAGAAATAAAGCTTGGAAAAGTTACCTGAAAAGTAAAACACCCTCCAACTTCACAAGAACTCAAGACAACTAAAAAATAGGTTAAATATGACATAAGAATGGACCAAAAATACTTTTATACAAAAGTTCCAAGACAAAGGTAAGTCAAACCCAAAAACTTTCAGTTAATAACCTACTCATACCAGATAAAATCACACAACCTACACCAACCACGCTAAAGCAAACTGAAAATATTGCCTCAGATTTCAAGTTTCACTTTATTCAATTGGTAGCATCACTAATCAAAATCACTACATTCAACGGCCTAGCTCCACCAACCCAAACAACTAACATATTCAGCTCTTTCTCCCTTAAGTCAGTCCCCACCTCTGTTATTAAAAAACTCATTCAAACACCAAAACCCACCACTGTAGCCCCTGACCAGCTCTCCCCAGAATGCATTACAACTGCTGCAGGTGCAATAACATGCCCAGTATCCATCCTAATAAACCACTCAATAAATGACAACTATGTCCCACAACTGTGGAAAAAGTCCTTCATCATACCCTTGCTTAAGTTTGGCCCTTCCACTGACCTCCCCAACTACAGACCCATTGCTATTCTATTATCACTTTAAAAAGTCATGGAAAGATTCTTAAATTCATTTTGCAACAGTCTCCTCTCTTCAACTCAGCACAGCTTCAGGCCCTATCACAGCACCATAACAAGTCTTACTCAGTTTTATCAATAGTTAACCAGAATAGAAATTCTGATAACCCTGTATCCACCCTCTTCCTAGTCTTATCAAAGACCTTTGATACTGTCAGTTACCAAATAATCCTACTCAAACTTTCAGCATTGGGCCTCATTGACTCCACAGTTCTTTGGTTCCACAGCTATTTAACAAACACGCAACATGCTGTTAAATGGGACAATGACTCTTCCTCCTTCGTACCCATATTCCTTGATGTGCCTCAAGGTTCAGTCCTAGGCCCCTTACTGTTCAGTCTGTTTATAAACAACTTAAACACTTCATCCAGACATGCCACAATAGTCTAATATGCTAACAACTCTGCAGTTATATGTATTGCTAAAGACCTCTTTACTCTCTAACAACATACTCAACAATCTTTCTCTTCAGTGAAACCTGACTGGAACTCCTTCACAAAGTCAAGAAAACCTTTGTTATACACCCCAAAACAGTACATAATCCAAAAGAACTATTTTCTATAACCTCTAAGGAATACAAAAAAACTGAAGAGGTAACATAAACTAAACTACTTAGAGTTATTATAGATCACCAACTGAAATTTGACCATCATATCCTGCAAGTATTAAAACACACAAACACACACATGCACACACGCTCACACGCACACACACACACACACACACACACACACACACACACACACACACACACACACACAAACGAAGTTGTTTCTACCAAGCTAAGCCTTTCCTTTCAGATACAGCCAGGAAAAGCATTGCCTCTGCCTATCTACTCCCAACCCTACTATATGCCTCCTCAGTCCTGATCAACTTAAGCTCCATAGTAACCCATAAACTCCAAGAATGCTATAATAAAGGTGTGAAATTTGCTACTAACCTGCAACATGGGACACACTACTGCTCAGCACTGAAAGACCTTAACTGGCTAGAGCTGTTATGTACACTTACCTACACATAACCACTGATAATCCATAATCTACTCAATAAACCATAACATTGCCCGTGTCTTTGAATCACTCATTCAAAAGAAATATTAATTCTGGGGACAAACTGCTACTTATTACATCTAAAGCTAAAAATATAGAATGTAACACCCAGTATTGTAACTGTGCCACAAACTGAAAACTCAAATTCCTCCAAAATTGAACTTAGGCAGGACCTTATCCATAGCTGTTTCTGCTGTTGTAAAACTCCTGGCTAAGATTATACACTAAAAGTCCTTTGCACTTCACTGTGCATCATATCCTATTTACTGAAACCAGCATGTTTTTCTGAATATTCTATGCAAGAACATGCTATGTCTTATAAGCTGAATATTATACTATAAATTTATTTCTTAATAACATATCTGTTAAATGTATGTTTTTATATTATTTGTATTGTGATTCTAAGTACATTTGAATATCCAATGTAATGCTATGCAATGTTTCTGTCAGAATAACTGAGCTTCACTTGTTAATGTATTCAGTGTACCTAGCTGGAACTTTTCTACCCAGACCTTCATACTTTCCCGGTCAACAAATGCAATAAAGAAATTGTAAATAAAATAACTGTTATATCTCAATAAAACAAACAGTCAGATAAAACTAGGACCGGAGACCTAAATCTACTCCAATAAAGAAATAAGACTACGAAGAGGGATAAATTTGTCATGCAGCTCTTATCCTTACTTTGAAACAAATTCCCTCCCTAAATTAATGAGTAAGACATGCTGTCTGCCTTTAAAAGACGGATGAACATGTGTATGGGTGGTCACAAATTCATCTCTGATATGACTGGTCTGGCCCTCCTTGAAAAAACAGGTAAGGCCTAAGGGTGAGTATTGACAAGGAGGAAATGGCCTCATACCGTGGTTGCCTTGTAACTCCTATTATCCTTTGAACTATATCCAAATTAACAAATAAGCCAGTCTAGTCCTAGTCCAAGTCAAAGTCGTGGCAAGTATGGAATCTCAGCAACTAAGGAAGTCACTGAGAGAAAAATTCAGAATTGGAGTCCACTTGCACGTATTAGAAGGAATGCTGCAGAGAAATCCCGTGTTAAAAGCTGCTTCTTTTTCTCATGACCGTGTAGTTCTCCTGTATAAGGTTATTCACTGATACTAAACTCCAGTAAAAATTACAGTAAAAATTACAAGTACTCAGTTCCTGTTCAAGTATGCATTCCTTTATTGGCAGATGAGCACTGCTAAGAAGACTGAGTAACAGTGGTTTCTACAGGGTTTTTATTACAGTTTTAGAGGGTGGACTGAAGGTAAGAACCACTCATTACATCAGAGAGGAGTATGGGGGAAGGGTTATGTTTTATTAAACCACCCTGATGTCATGGTGGGCCTGACCTTGTGTGCTTGGGGGTCATTGTCGTGCTTTTGCAGCAGTTCAATAAAAATACAACCAAGACAATAAAAATCAAAAACTTATTTCAATTTTATGTCATGCTGGAACATTCATTCTGGTCTTCTGAAATCACCATTCTTAAATCCCTTACTCAAATTTCTAGTATTTCTGTGAAAAACACCCTGGTGTAGTTAACCATATCATAATTGTTTGCAATTGTCTGGAATACTTATGTTATACAAAAGTTTGTTTAAGCTTTGGGATAGGAGTGTAGTCATCTAAGTGCTGCACTGCTTTAGTTCAGTCCATCAAATCTCCAAAACTGAAAAACCAAATAATATGTTGGATATATCTTATTCTTATAAAGTGGATCTTATGGAAGCTATGGGTTTGTGCTGAAGGATCCTGCTTAAAATAACTTTGTGGTTACATTATAACATGGAGATTTGTCACAAACAGAACTAAAAACTGCCATACCAAATAGAAGTGTTCTAAATACTTATGTTTCCATGTCATAGAGCAGGGTGTACCAATTTAAAAATACTGTGTCCTTGAACAGTCAAACCCAGAGGTGCCTCAATTAACAGGGCAAAAAGTTGAACATAAAAGTATTCTGTGAAATCCCATTCCTAGCATTATAGCTGGATATCATAGGGCAAAGTCTGAGGGGGATTCCACCCAAAAAACTGAAAAAAGGAAGACCACCAAACCTTGAAGTAGGAAATTGTTCACGGGTGAATTTATGAAGAGAAGGCAAGAAAAGCTACCACATTAAACAATCATTTTAAACCTATTTAAAAAGCTATCTAAAAACAGATCTTGAATTTTACAGTCCTCAAGAGCACAGGCCAGATGTAAGGTAAATGCAGCCGAGGTTCGTGAAGTCATCCTGGAGAGTCAACCATGTGATAAATAGCCCTTGCTTCCCTTAGTTTTAAGTGGGATAAAAACTCCACTAGTAATCTAAGGGGTGACAGGTACCATTCACTTGGACAATGTCTTGGGATAGAACAAAATTACTTTAAAAAAATCTATCTTTTTGTTGTACGGGCAGGGATGAATCAAGGTTAATAGTGTGTGTCAGTATGTGGGCTGGGGTTGAAAGTGTACAACTATCTTAAGGATGCACAAATTTGGGCTAATAGGGCCAATAAAAGGAGGAATGGGATGGCATCAGTCTGGGGAAGGTTGAGAGCTGATTAAGGGAGCCTACAGTGGATTTAGTTAAATGATAGCTAGGAAGCCAATAGTATTAGATTACAATGCATACTGCTGTTTTTTGAAAAGAAGGGAGCTTATGAATTAAGGCTTTGGGAAGCCGCAAAGATTAAAATTGCTGTGGGAAGGGGGAGGTATTGGGATGAATTAAAAACCTAAAATGCTTGGAAGACCCAAGCTCATTTGCTAACACAGATAAGGTTAGTCATGGGGTTAAGGAGCAGGCTCAGCAGCTGAGGCTCCAAGGTGGATCAATATTGCTACTGAAAAGAGGATGGAGACTGGATGGTCTAGGGGAGATTATGAACAGAAGACCAGCATGGCAGAGCAATCCATGACTGAAAAATGATATTAGAGGGGAGTGGAGTTTACTCTTAATGCAGGAGCTGGCGTTTGAGCTCAGGGGGCAATATTCTGGGGAGGAAAAGTGGGGGGCTAGTGCCGGTGGGCCAGCAGCTAGTCCATATTATGGGAACAAAATGGAACAAGGATCAGTGGTGGTCATATCATTGTTATCATCCCATCTAAGCCAGTGAAAAAGTCATATATGCTATCCCCAAAATAAAATAACAAATAAAATAAAATAAAGACGTGATAGCTGATCCTAAGTGGTGGTAGAAGACTATAAATAGAGGGGCAAAGGTGGTTGGGTGAAAAGGGGGGAAGAGACCAATCCTTAAGCTATCAAGGGGCAAGCTATACCCTATATGCCACAATCGTGAGGCTCCATATCCTGAATTAAAGAAAAAAGATCTGCGCAGCATAGAGTAACTAAGTCCAGTAGTAAGACCCAACTGGCTGAAACTAAACCGAGCTTATTAAGAAACCACAGAAATAGCAAATGATAAAAAGAAACAATAAAATCATCCACAACAAAATCAAATAAAAAATAAATAATAATAAATAAAAAATAAAAATAAAAAATACACATCAGCAAAATGACCTTTTTTAACAGCCCAAGCCTGCGCCTCATTGTAACTTACGAGCCAAGTCTTCATTCTAAAACAGAAATGGTCTTGGGGTCAATTTAAAAAACTGGTGGGAAACTCAGGAATGTCAGTAAGAAGAAATGTCACTGAGAAAAGGATGTCAATAAGGAAAAAAAAACATTATTTCATAGGATGATAAATTCCCAGGTGGTTACCTAAATCTAAGAAGTTCTAGTGGGAGGCCCTGAATCTTAGTTTTGTTAATAGAATTTCTAGTGGTCCAGTTGACGTAGGTCTAATATGGGGATGATGGATTCTGTAGTGTTCAGCCTTGGAGTTTTCCTGGCTTGTGATCTTATCTGCCACTTCAGTTCTTTCTTTTCTAGTCTGTCATTAGTGTTACAGTTGAGTGGAATATCTTAAGTTTTCTCCAATATATATGAAAAATGAAGAAGTTGGTTCTGAGTTTATCCTTAGCATGCATAGCCAATGGGTTAGAAGGGACTCCATAGTGAATATCTGAGTTGTGTCTACGATCTTTGTTTTCTGCTTATTGATCATCTTGCCTACAAAACATGCCTGGCATTTGCTGCACTGGGTTCTGTAGACCACTTTCTCCATGTTACAGTTCCCAAGGGTCTGAGAGTGGTATCTTTTTCTGTTGTTGGTAAAATAGAAGCTATCCCTGTCACTCGTGAAAATGCAGTATGTGCAGGGTGGGTTACTGCAGGTGTATGTGCCCCCGTTGTTGCAAATAGGGGAGTTCTGGTGTTCAACATAATTCCTTATGTTTCAACTTCTCTTGGCATTAAATCTGGGTTGCTGGAGAAGTATTTGGCTGAGATTCTTGTTTTCTTATAGGTTCATAGGTTCATAGGTTGGTACTAGGCTATCAGCCCTAGGGCCTATACAAGCCTAGCCATAACAATTCCCTGGCTATTTCTTCCCACACTATTTACTTCCCTGGACCCCTGTCTAGCAGGGTGACTGACGTGATCCCCGGGGTGAATTTCCTTTCTCCCATCCAATCATCAAGGTTCCTTTTGAAGAGGACCAAAGAGGCAGTCTGCTTGACATGTATGGGCAATCTATTCCAGAGTATGGGGAGTCTCTGGGTCAGGAACCTATCCCTCCAGCATGTTTCGTTTATTGTGATGACAAGGTTTAGATCTCTGGAGCATGTGGCTCTGAGGGATTAAGATTTCTTTAAGTGTAGCATGTCCAACAGCTCTGGGTTTGAACATGGCCTTGTATGTTAAGCAAAGATCACCTCTGAGTAGACGATATGCGACAGAGTATAGCTGGAGTTTTTTAAGGCGGTCAGCGTAGGGCATCTGCTTTAGGCCTGTAATTCTTTTAGTGAGGTATTTCTGTGGCCTTTGCAGTTGTTGCAGATGTCTTGAGAGGTACATACCAAACAGGGCATTGTATTCTATAATGGGTCTAATGAGGGATGAGTACAGTGGGACAATGACTGAAAAGCCCTTAGTGATGAGGTGTTCCACATAGAAGGATTTCCTGACTGTTGTGGCGATGTGGTTATTGAAGGTGAGACCACTGTCCACCTGTGTCCCTAAGTCTCTTATCAAACTTTCGGTGTTTAGTGTACTGCCACCTATATGGTAATTCACGGATACATGTTTTTTCCCAAAGGGGATAACTATACATTTCTTGGCATTGAGCTTGGGCCCATGGCTCTGGCACCAAGCATCTGTTTCTGTAAGGCCCTTTTGTAGAGTATCCACATCATTTGGGGATTCAATAATGGCTCCCAGTTTGCAGTCATCTGCAAACTTTGTTATCCAGAGTCCCTTAGTGTTGGCCTGTACTTCAGAGAAGTAGATGCCAAACAAGAGCGTCCCAGGACTGAACCCTGAGGTACTCCACTTGTCACTTGTCTGGAGCTGGATTTGGAGTCGGCTACTTTTACAGTGTGGGTTCTATCAGTAAGCCAGTTAGCAACCCATTGGGTGATGTAGGGATTAATTTTATTTATTTATTTTATTTAACATTTGTTGACCGGGAATGTCCGACTAGGTTCTCCCAGAGAGCCTTTTCATGGAGGCCAGGAGAAATGCTAACACCTAAGTAAGTATTTAATCGCCTTCACTAGCTCACCTAGCCATGCCATTGCCCACTGAGGGCGCATGACAGCTACAGTTATAGCCCAGCTTAGTAAGTTTATCTATGATTCCAGAGTGGGGGATGGTGTCAAAGGCCTTGGCAAGGTCTAGATAGGCTGTGTGGACCACCTTACCCTTGTCCATGGCTCTGGAGACTGATTCAAAGAAGTCAATCAAGTTCAGGAGACAAGATTGGCCCTTCACGAACCCAAACTGGGTGGGGTCCAGTGTTTGAAGGTTGCCAATGTCTTTGTTTATAAGTTTCATGATAATACTCTCCATGGCCTTGCAGATAAGGCTTGTCAGACTGATGGGACGGTAGTTTCCGGGATCCAAGGTGGATCCCCCCTTGTGGAGTGGGATAACTGTAGCTGTGCGCCACTCAGTGGGCACGAAACCTGAGGTGAGGCTATGATTAAACATGACACTTAGGTGAGGTGCCAGTTCATATTGTAGTTCATGTAGTACACAGCCGGGATGTCATCTGGTCCCATGGATGCTGTATTCTTAGCTTTGGAGAGTGCGTTTTTTACCTGTGTGGCCGTTATTACCAGAATTTGGCAATCTTCCGGTATTGAGATGGGCCATTTAGGGGGTGAGAGGGGTGAAGTTGGCACTGAATCGATCTGCCAGGATATTGGCAATATCCTTGGGATCAGTATATTTAATGCCATTCTGTTTTAGCTCAGAGCAGATCTGATCATTGCCATTTAGATTCTTGACATAGTTATAGAATGCCTTGTTGTTGTCTTTGGAATCTTTGGCAATTTTATTTTCGTAACTAGCTTTGGAGGATTTTATGAGGGATCTCAGTTTCTTACTGAGGCTGGTAAGGAAGTTTTTTACATCCTGGGATTTTCCTCTTTTCTGCAACAGTTTCTTCCTTTTGTTGTAAAGTTTGTTTATGGCAGGGGACCACCAGATTGGCTTCTTTTTTTTGGATGAGAGCATCTTAGTTCTATTTGGGATGGCACGATTTATGCATGAGTGGATGTGCTTGTGCAGTGCCTTAGTGTAGGATTCAGCAGTTGAACTTTCAGCTCCCATCTGCATAGGTGTCATGAAGTTTATCACTTCTGACTTAAGTAGCATGAAGTTGGCTTTGGAGAAGTTTTTTATGGAGGTTTCCTTACTGGGGGGTGGGGGTGGGATGTGGATGCTAAGGGTGATTATCTTATGGAAAAACGTGACTAACGAGGGGGTGACCATAGGTGTGGAGCATCGATTTCCCATGTTGGTAATGACCAGGTCTAGGATATTGGAGCCCCTGGTGGGACTATGGATTAGTTGATCCAGGGCATTGGAATTTATGAATTCCAAGAACCGTTGGGCAAAGGTGTTGGTACATGAGTAGCTTTCCCAGTTAATGGCAGGGTAGTTAAAATCACCCAGTATTAGGGTGCTTGGTTCTATCTTAATATTTTCCAGTATGTTTAGAAAGGTGTAGTGAGAATCTTGGGGTATGGTGGGGGATCTGTAACAAGCTATTGATGTTAAAGTTGTTCTTCATAATATCTAGTACACAGTTATAATCCAGTGAGTATGTGAGCATCATCCTGAGATCACAATGTTGCTTGTCCAGCTTTCATCAATGCCCCTGAGGTTTCTGTGAGGGTTGTTATCTGGTTGGAATCAGGAATGGTGATCGGAGCTTTTTTGTTGAATAATGGAGTTTAAGATATCGGTAAGGATTTTTTGCTATATCCCCTTGCCAAAAAAATCCCTTTCTAGATCGTGGATGTTCTTGGTGAAACTTTCCATTTCCTTGGTAACTCTAGCAATCCTCAGGGCTTCTGATTTGACAATGTTCATTTTAAGACATTAGGAGTGCATACTCTTGAAGTGGAGGAAGAGGTTTAGTCTGGTGGGTTTGTGATACAAGTTGTTGGTGAGTGATCCCTTGTTTATGTCCTTACTAATGGAAGTCCAGGAAGTCCACATTGTCAAAGCTGTGATAGGTGGTAAATCAAAGAAAGTTGGTAGATTTGCTAATGTGGTCATAGTAATCATTGAGTTCTTGGATTCCACCATTCCAGATAATGAATATGTCATCAATAAATCAGAAATAGCATCCCATGTGAGGGAAAATGGGGGAACGGTATACGTGTTCTACTTCCTATTTTTCCATGATGGTGTTGGTCAAAGTGGGGGCCATGGCAGCTCTCATTGTTATTCTGAGGTCTGCTTGCAGATTTTTTTCTTCAAACCAGAAAAAATGTTTTTAGGAGCAGACTTAGAAGGCTACTTAGGACATCTGTCTCACTTGTGCTGCATATTCATGGATATAGATTTCAACAACTGCCTGTAAGCAGTAACCATGGGTTAAAATGGTGTATAAGCCTTCCAGTTCTGTAGTGACCAGTATGGAGTCTTTATGGATTGGTAGGTCTTTTTGAGGAAGTCCATAGAGTCCAGGATAACTGAACAGTTGCTCTCTGCTAGCGGTTTGATCTTGATATCAAGGTACATAGCTATGGGCTCCATGATGGATCCTCCACTGTCTACTATTGGTCAATATTGTGGGCTGTTAATGTCTTTGTCTGGATTTGGGATCCCAAAGAAGTTTAGCAGCTTTGTGTGCTTAACTGTTATAAATTCTAGAAGGTGTTTGCTTATTAATTCCACTTCATGGAAGTTAGTGAGTTCTGTAAGTTCCTCATAAGCCAACTTCACATTCCTAAGGTCATTTGGGTCATAAAATGAAGGTTGCTAAGTAGGTTCAGGATCTTAATCCTGTAGGTGAAAGTGTCTGTCACCAGTATTCTTTCACCCTTGTCTGCTTTCATGATACTTCAGGATTGGTCATTGCTAAGTATTTTCAGTGCTTGCAACTCTTCCTTTCTGATGTTATAAAGTTTTCTCTTGGGTTTGCCCTGTAGGTGTTTCCTAATGTCTGCTTCACATTTGTATTGGAAGGCAGTGATTACTGGATCAGGAGGTGGAGTAAAGTTGCTTGGCGTCTTCCATTTGTGGATGCTTTTGTCCAATGAGACTTCTTCAGTTCCTTCTTTTTTGTTATTGTGGAAGAATAAATTAAGATGTACTTTCCTGGTGAATAACCTAAGGTCTATGATCATTCCTATGAGGCTCACATGTTGTTGAGGTACAAACGTCAAGTCTTTTCTTAATACTCTATATTCAGTCTCTGTAAGTGGCTTATTGGAGTGGTTCTAGACTTCATTTAAGCCTGTAGGAGTTCTCATTTGCATCTTCTTGGTCTCCCTGATGTCACTGGGGTGAGGGGGGGGGGGGTCCACAAGTGTTTCAAGTCCCTTTTCACTTGCCATATCCTGTCTCTCTAATGTTAGCTAACTTGGGGGGAATCCAAGGGGCAAGGTTGGCACTGGACTGTGAAATGTTGGTCCCCGGGTGAGGAAAAAGGGTCTGGGGTTAGTTGAGGTATTGTGGATGCTTGGGTCTTAGGATTCCTGCTCCCTATTCCAGTCATATTTGTATATTGGTCTGCTGTCCATTTCTCCATTGTTGTAAGTCCTGTTTTTGTGGTGTGGATGACTGGGTCCCATACTAGATCATCTTGACCTGGAGGAAAAACATTTTTGGGTGACCGTTTTTGCTGTATCATTGTCTATGCCATCTATGGTGAGTCTACATCATAGGTTGAAGGGCTCATCCTGTATATCTCTCTGTATTTTTTGCAGTTTCTTTTCTTTAATCCTGGTTTCAAAGATTTGGACTTTGTCCTTAATCAGGTGATATTTACTGAGATTGTTGTCCTCTCGGTTGCATGTTTCCTCAGCTTTTTTGAGATTTTCCAAGGTTCTGGTTTGTTGGTATCGGTTGTGTTTGAGTAGGATTTTGATCAGTTTTAAACCAGCTTCTTTCAGGGTGTTTTTCCATTCTTCTAGTAGGGATGTCAGACCCTTAGGTATGTCTCCTGCCATTGGTGGTATTTCCTGTCTTTTAGAATCATAGGCAATTACTATCCTAATAGCCCTGGGGCCCTTACAAGCCTAGCCAAGAGTTTATCCCCAATAAAGAAACCTCAGTCAGCACCTGTTGCCCCTGTCAGTGAGGGACACAAGTGGAACCCCTGGGACAGATTTGTGGTGTCCCATCCACTCATCAAGTTTGCTATTGAAGAGGGTCAGTGACATACTTTGTTTAATGTGCAAGGGGAGTCTATTCCAGAGATGAGGTAGCCTCTGGGAGACAAACCTGTCTCTCCAGCAGGTTTTGTTAATGTCACATATTAGATTTAAGCCTTTCGATCGGGTAATGTGCGAGGAGTTAGACTTATGGATATGGGGCATCTCTAGTAGATTAGAGTCTGAGATTGTCTTATAGGAGAGACACAGATCACCTCTGAGCAATCTGTACGATACCGAGTAGAGTTATAGTGATTTGAGCCTGTCCACATAGGACGGGTGTTGGAGGCCATGGATTCTCTTTGTGAGGTATTTCTGTGGTCTTTCCAGTTGGTGCAGGTGTTTGGAGAGGTACATACCAACGGGGCATTGTACTCAATTATTGGCCTAATGAGGGAGGAATACATTTTAGAATTTTTTACAGTTGTTCAAAGGGATCATTTCTTGGTTGGGATTTTTTCTGTGGTGGTCCATTTTGTCCAAGGGTTTTCTTTTGGTCTCCTTTTATGTCAAGGTAGGGTGTCATTAGGAGATCTTTGAACCATAAAGTTTCCATCCTGTAGGGCAGAGTAAGGTAGGCTGAGGCCAGATAACAGAGGAGTCATCCAGGTAAACATGAATTAACAGATAAGCTTGTCTAGTCCTAGTCCAAGTCAAAGTTGTGGCAAGGATGAAACCTCATCAAGTAATGGAGTTACTGAGGGAAAAAATTCAGAACTGAAATCCTCTTGCTGCTATTGGAGGGGGTGCTACAGAAGAATCCCCTTTGTTAAAAGCTACTTCTCTTTCTTGTGGCCATGTGGTGCTTCTTGTTTTAGTACTCTTGTAAAAGGTAATTCACTAGTCCTAAACTCCAGCAAAAATTACAATAAAAATTATGACAAGTACTCAGTTCCTGCTCAAGTATGCATTTCTTTATTGGCAGATGAGCACTGCTTAGAAGACTGAGTAACAGTGATTTGTACAGGGGTTTTATTACAGTTTTAGTGGGTGGACTCAAGGTAGGAACCACCCATTACATCAGAGGGGTGTTTGGGGGAAGGGTTATATTTTATTGAGCCTCCCCTGATGTCATGGTGAGCCTGACCTTGTGTGCTTGGGGTGGGTTTCATAAGGTCATCGTCTTGCTTTTGCAACAGTTCAGTAAAAATACAAAATAGAAAATAGATTTCAAAACATTTTAAAAATCGAAACCTTATTTCATTTTATGTCATGCTGAACTGTTCATTCTGGTCTTTTAAAATCTCCATTCTTAAATCCCTTACTCAAATTACCAGTATTTATATGAATAACACCCAGGCGTAGTTAACCTTATCAAAATTGTTTGTAGTACTTATGCTATACAAAAGTTTGTTTAAGTTTTGGGATAGGAGTGTGGTCATCTAAGTGCTGTGGTGCTTCTGTTCAGTCTTCATCAGATCTGACAAACTGAAAAACTAAATAATATGTTGGATATATCTTATTCTTATAAACATAGATCTTATGGTAGCTATTGGATTGTGCCAAAAGATCCTGTTTAAAAATAGTTTTGAGGTCCCTTTATATAGCTTGGAGATTCGTCACAAACAGAACTAAAAACCACCATGCTAATTTCAAGTACTGTAAGCACTACTGTTTTCATCTTGTAGATCAGGGTATACCAGGGTATACAAATTTAAAAAGACTTTGTATCCCTGAATGGTCAAACCTGGAGGTGCCTCAATTAACTGGGGCAAAAAAGCTGAACAGAAAAGTATCCTGTGAATTCCCATCCCTAGAGTTATACCTGGATACCATTGGGGAAAGCCAGAAATGCCGAGTGCATGACACAGGGGAGCTGGCCAAAAAACTGAAAAAAGGAAGACTGCCAAACTTGAAGTAGGACATCATTCACTGGAGAATTTATGAGAAGAAGGCTGGAATAGATACCACACTAAATGATCATTTTAAATCTATTTAAAAAATGGATCTTGAATTTTACTGTCTTCAAGGGCTCAGGCCAACTGTAAGGTAAAGGTGGCAGAGGTTACAGAAGTCATCCTGGGGAGTCAAACACGTGTGGGATGTAAACTCTGTGAGTAATCTAAGGGATGCCAGGTACCATTTGTTTGGATAAAGTCTTGGGAAGGAGTAAAGTTACCTTTAAAAAAATATCTTTTTGTCATACGGGTAGAGATGAATCAAGGTTAATAGTGTGAATGACTGCGTGGCCGTGGCTGGGAGTGTACAACTAACTTGATGTACATCAGTCTGAGGAAGGTTGGGGAACCTACGCAGGATTTTCTTAAATGATAGCTAGGAAGCCAGTTGTATTAGATTACAACTCTTGCTACTGTTTTTTAAAAAGAAGGGAGTTCATGAACTAAGGTTGTGGGAAGCTGCAAAGATTAAAATCGCAGAGGGAAGAGGGAGGTAGTGGATTGATTTAAAAATCTAAAATGCTTGGAAGACCCAAATTCATTTGCTAACATGGGTAAGGTTAGTTGCAGGTTAAGGAGCAGGATCAGCAGCTGAGGCTCTGAGGTGGCTCAATCAGTATATATCAAATTCATGTTAAATTGTCTGTCTGCTGTCTACTCATCTCCATGAAGAACCATGTGAGTACTGTGTTAACATGAATATATATTAGAAGAGGAAAAGAAACACTCCTGAAGAAAAATCTTCATTTCTGATTTGTTAATATAATCTGTATATTCATCTTCAGCAGAGAGTTAAGTAAATAGTACCTGCCTTTGAATTGAATATCCACATTCACTAGCTTCCTTAAACCAAATTTCTGACAGTATGTAAGCCTCAAAATTCTGTGATATACTCAGAGAATAAAATACATCTCTGACCTGAAATGTAACCTTTATATATTTAAAATCTTCTTCTTTTGGCTGTTCCCGTGAGGGGTCCCCACAGCGGATCATCTGTTTCCATTTCTTCCTGTCCTCCGCATCTTGCTGTGTCACACCAACCACCTGCATGTCCTCTCTCACCGCATCCAAAAACCTTATCTTAGGCCTTCCTCTTTTCCTCTTACCTGGCAGCTTCATCCTTAGCATCCTTTTCCCAATATAACCAGCATCCCTCCTCAGCACATGTCCAAACCAATGCAATCTAGCCTCTCTGGCTTTGTCTCCAATCCTTTATATATTTAAAATATGCGTGTTAAATACAGTATGTTGCAGTTCTTCACCTACAGAGCCAGGATTTGGTTGAATTGTACCAGTTGTCAAGCAGCCATCACATGGCCTAAAACAGAGCTGGGATTTATGTTTTAACTGAATCTATGGTCACCTCTGGTGTGCAGTACATATGTACATGCAGTTATGAGGTCCTTGAGTGTTGCTTTGTATCATTCATAAACACAGCATTTATTCATTAGACATACTTCATTCCTGAGCAGCAGTGTAGTCCAACAGAGAAACAAGTACCTGTAGATTAACACTGTACTGTAACATAGACCAAACACAGTGATTCTGTGCTGCATCTCATATCACAGTCCCGAATGGTATGACAGTGAAGGAGAATGACCTTAGCCTCCACCATGGATTGTAGCAGGTACACCTGTTGAACTATATCGGACAGATCTCATAGCACTGCTACAGGCCCTCAAGGGGTTTTGAACCATAATGAAATGGCAGCATTTTTTTTCTTGGCATAAAGGGATGCAAATGTGATTTCAGTTTTGTTATTATGCATGCTTGCCATCCAGACATTCCAAGGATTGTGTACCTCAGTTATATATTCAATCCATGCCTGCTTTACAGTATGTATATAATCCATCTTCCTCATAATGTTAAATAAATTGCATCCCTACATATTGTGCCCAGAGGCAGATAATAATAATACCACAAGAATGGGGTTCAGATTTATGCTGCAACTATTGTATTTTTGTTACTGCAGGTGTTGGATGATCTTTCTGGTATTACTAGGCACACCTTTCAACCTGAGACTCTTAGTAGCACTACCCAAGACCACAAATCCCATCATCTTTACTCAATAATCATTCCAGCCCTTGCCCTTACAATGATGTATACCTATGTGAAGCACAGCCTGCACACTGTGACCCCTTTCTTGCAATACACCCACAAATTTGGCTTTCCATTTGTGTGTAATGTTGATTTCTATTCTGCTAAACCATTTCTTAATACTAGCTTTGGTTCTATTGCATACTTCTTGACAGCCATGTGTCTCTTTCAGAATTTCTGGCTGTAACTAGTCCAAAATAAATGACTTTACCTCTGCGCTGGTGCACAGTATATGGGTCTGTCTTGTTTAAATGTGACCCCAGATGTTTATAATAACAAGCACTAGAGGGGGATGTTACAACATAACATTAAATCATATAACACACTGATATGGACAAATATCCATTTACAATGTTGTTCAAAATTTGGGCATTCATTGCAGAATGTTCAGTAGTTTGCAGCACAACATAAGTGAGAGAGGGAGTACAAATATATTGTTACTGTTTCAGATGGTGTGTAATTTGCACTTGGAGCCCCATAACTTTGCATCTGATATTGTTAATCCTCATTCATTCCTTACACTTGGGTTATCAGTTCCGACCTTGGAACCGAGGAGGCCATCTTCCAAACTCGCGACAGCTACAAACTCTCAAGCTAAATTCTTACCCACAATTCCCCTCTCTCTGTTACCCCAGATTTCGTTTGCCGTGTCGCCATTCAGTCGTGTCAAGCCACTTCTCTTGAGCTAAGTAAACTTCTTTGATAATATATTTTCATATTGCAGTTATTCTCTGTTCTAATTTTGTTAAATAGTTATCTCTTACCCTATCGCATCTAGTAACTCTTTTTTGTTTTTTTCTAGCCCTTCTTTCTTCTTACCATGAGGTAACTCCTTTACCATCGTTGGTAAAATCTTTCCTGCTTTACCTTCGGGTATTTCTCGTACCATTGTTGGTACCTTCTTTCTTCCTTTTCTTTTTTCCTCCTATTATGGCAGAGAAAAAAGGTGGTCCGGGATTTAAAAGATGTGTGGATTGTGGGCATAAATTGGCTATTTTGGATGCACATGTGTTGTGTGTTTACTGTTTGGGTGTGCTTCACTTGACTGTTGACCCATCTTGCGGGATTTGTGCTAATTTTTCTAACAGGACTTTGGTGGAAAGGAAAAATAAACTGATTTTAAAGGGACTACTTAAATCTTCCTTTTCAAAGGCTTCAACCCCTCCTAGTTCCCATAAGAAAAGAGATGAACACAAGAAGGCCAAGACTTTCCCATCATCTCCTGCTGGAGACAACCAGGAACCGAAACCTAAGAAGGCCAGACTTTCTAGTTCGGATTTGACTTCCTCGGCCCCGAGGTTTTCGGTGCCTAGATCTTCGACACCGAAGCCTTTGGCACCTCCCATTACTTCGGCACTGAGTTTTGTGCCCTATACCTCATCAGAACCGAGGGGCCCCTTGGTTCAGACTACCTTACCGGCACTGACCTTTTCCTTGATGCAGACCCTTCTGGCATCGATGACTGCTCCGAAGTCTGCTCCTGCTTTGACTCCAGCTATTTTCACGGCACTGACTATTCTCTCGGTACCGACCACCTCGTTTTCTGCACAGACTCTTTCGGCAACTACCATAGTGCCAACTACCATTTCGGCACCAACCTCGTCGGTGCAGACCTTATCTTCGGCACCGAGGATTTCCTGGGTGCAGACACCAGTAGTACAAGTCTTAATGGCTCTGTTGTTTTCAGTGCAGTCGCCTATTTTAGCACCGTCCAAAGACCCCTTTCTGGGAAATAAGTTTCTTGCATCCTTGGATAGACCTGACTCCCCTTCAGCTATGTCTATGAGATCCACTAGAAGCCTCTCAGAACATAATGTGGTGCACCTTGTGGATCGGTTGCTTTTGGCCAGAGGTATCCAATCCTCCAGGAACTACTCTTCCTTTGGAGGTGATCATCCTTCTCCAAGGACTCCTACTTATTCTCCTCCTTCATTGTCTTTGAAGCCCCCTACTGTAGCACAGACTTCCCTCACTTCGGCTCCTTTCATGGACCTCACTAAGGAGTCGCAGTTGCCTTTGTGGCAGGAGAGACTTGTCACTCCAGTCACTGC
This sequence comes from Protopterus annectens, assembly GCF_019279795.1. Taxonomy (NCBI): domain Eukaryota; kingdom Metazoa; phylum Chordata; order Ceratodontiformes; family Protopteridae; genus Protopterus; species Protopterus annectens. The sequence continues at coordinate 495,117,013 of NC_056730.1, read as the reverse complement.
TCTAGATGCTAGCTGTGATGTACATACCCCTGTTTTTCACAGTCATCCAGGGACTCCGAGTCGGCGGGCTGATTTGCTTGATCAGAGTGTGACATCCTCAGGTGGACCAGCCTTCCAACTCATGGAGAAGGCTCTTGCATCTGTTGGCAATCCTGTGCTATCAGTGCTCCTGTCCTCCTCTGGACCACAGTTTACACAAGGCACCTCTGGCGGACACCGGGTAGAAGGGCCTCAGGGCACACTCCCACTGGAGGCCCCTTTTGCGCTGTCTTCTCCAGATTCTCCCCCTGAGGACGTTCATCACAAGAGTTCATGTAAGAGGATGCACATGGACTCCCCAGAAGAGTCTCTCACGGAAGACACAGACTTTGATGATGGGGAAGGGTCCCATTGGTCACCCTCTGAGATATCCTTTGGAGATATCCTCGAAATACTTAAGCAGAGAGGTGGTTGGCGGCCCTCGAACCTGACCTCTGAAGAGTCTTTATTCCTGCAGGCCTTTCATGCCCAGCCCCCTACCTCTTGGGTTACTCCACCTGCTGACGACCTTGTCCGGCTCATCATGCAGCATGCATGGAAGGCTCCTGATGCCATTGATGCCATTCCCCACAGGCCAGATAAAATCCTGTCCCCTCCAGATAGTGAGCCTCACTGGTCCAAAGGTCTTCCTGTAGATGCCTTGGTGGTGGCGGCCGTAACAAATAAGGATCTGGCGGAAGAAAGCCAGATTGTCCACTCACCCAACAAAGAGTCCCAGGTGCTGGACTGATTAGGGAAGCATACCTTTGCATCAGCGACCTTTGCTGTCAGGTCCCTGAATTATATGGCACATTTTACCAGGCTTCAAAGAGACTTAATTTCTGAGATCTCTGAAACCTTGGCCGGAGCTGTGTCTTATGAGGTCCGGGACAAAGTGGCCTAACAGTTAGCCATCCTTGAATCGATTTCTAACTCCTCCATGTGTCTGATTTCTCATGCATCAGAAGGAGAAGCTAGAGCAGCGGGTGCAGGCATAGTCATGAGACAGCATGCCTGGATGCGCTTGTGTGATTTTGCAGAACCTTTCAAGGCCTCCTTTCTGAACGCTCCCATTGAAGCCTCTTTGTTGTTTGGACCCAAGGTTAAAGACACACTGGCTAGGTGTGAACAGGACGGTAACACCCTTTCTGCCATGGGTGTCCGCTATTCTTCCCCTCAACGGGCTTTCTCCAGAAACCAGAAGAGTGGGAAGATGTGGCACAAAAAGTCTCAGGGTTTTTTCCCTGACACACGAGCCAAGTTTTCCCCTGGAGGCAGAGGGGGAAACTTATATGGAAGATGTCCCTTTCAGGGCAGAGGAGGTCCGCGTACCCAGGGTTCCAGAGATTCTTTCTCTGGCCAGTCCTACCAGCGCTCCAGAAGAGCAGCCCAACTGCTTTCCTCTGGAAGCGGTTGGGGGTCGTTTCTCTTTGTACCCTTCTACCTGGCTAACCATTACCACCAATTCTTGGGTACAAGTGATAATAACCAGAGGTTATCATATTCCCTTTGATCTTTGTCCCATCCCACTAAGGAGCTTACCAGACGTTCCACCCAGTCAAAGAGTAGAAGCAGCATTAGAGATTTCAAAGCTGCTAATAAAAAGAGTCATTCAAATAGTCCCACCAGATCAGATAGGATCCGGATTCTACTCAAGATTATTTTTAGTGCCAAAAAAGACCGGGGACTGGAGACCAATTTTGGATCTCAGTGTGCTAAACAAATTCGTAGAAGTACAGAAATTCCGGATGGTCACAATACAGTCTATCCTCCCATTATTGGAGGCAGGTGATTGGATGTGCTCTATAGATCTTCAAGATGCATACTACCACATAAAGGTGGACAGACCATTGAGAAGATTCCTACATTTCCATGGGAGCCAGTCATTACTAGTTCCAAGTACTGCCCTTCAGACTTTCTACAGCCCCCAGAGTGTTCACCAAGTTCATGGCAGTTGTCACAGCTCACCTCCGACTGCAAGGATTACGGGTGTTTCCATACCTAGACGACTGGCTCATCACCGCCCCCACCAGACATCTATTGGAAAAAGCCTTGGCATACTCTCTTCACACCACAGAAAGTTTAGGTATGACTATAAACTGGCAAAAATCCAATCTATCCCCATCCCAATCCATAGAATTCATTGGGGTCCTGTTGGAAACAAAGAACTGCACGGCATCGATTCCAGAGCGCAGAATCTTAAGGATAAAACAACAACTCATACCCATCCTCTCAAGGGAAAGATTGACAGCGCATTCTGTTCTCCAGCTGTTGGGTTCCATGGCAGCTTCCATCACCATTGTCCCCCTTGCGAGGTTTCACATGAGGCTTTTACAATGGTTACTACTCACCCAGTGGTAACCTTTTCAGTTTATTCTCTCATCCCAGATTTGGGTGACTCAGAGATGCAAACAGGACTTAATTTGGTGGATGTCGCAGAACCCACCACAATGGTCTTGCCCCTTCACACCCCAACAGCCCAAAGCTACAGTGACCATGGACGCCTCCCTGATGGGGTGGGTGGGGGGACTTTTTCAGGGAAAGATAGTCCAAGGCACGTGGTTGGACCTAGAGGCTCATCTGCATATAAATGTCCTAGAACTGAGGACAGTGCTTCTAGCGTTGCAAGCATTTCATCCCCTCCTTCCATCAGGGACTATTGCAATACAGTCGGACAACATGGCTGTAGACTGGTACATCAACAAAGAAGGCGGAACCAAATCCTACCCACTTTGTCGGGAGGCCATGAAAATATGGCAATGGGCGATGGCTACCAACCACTTTCTTTTAGCAATGCACATCCCTGGGAGTTCCAACGTGATAGTAGACAGATTGAGCAGGTGCATTCTGCAACCACATGAGTGGTCTCTGAATCCTCTTATAGTGGCGGAGATTTTCAACTGCTGGGATTTCCCTTGCTGCAACCTTTTTGCATCCCCAACCAACTACAAGTGCAGCAATTACTTCACCCTGATCCCCCCTCGGGGACAGTCACCCGGGGACGCTCTACTCCACGATTGGCCCTCGGGTCTGCTTTATGCCTTTCCACCTCTTCCTCTCATTCCCCAGTTCCTGAAGAAAGCCCGCCAGCTGATGAGCAAGATAGTCCTCATTGCACCATATTGGCCTCGGCAAATTTGGCTCCCCTTCTTATGGCCTCACCTGCTAGATCAACCATGGATTCTCGATCCAACTCCGGATTTGATCTCCTATCTGCAGAACCTGATTCACCCCAAACTGAACAGCCTGAAGCTCACAGCTTGGCTCCTCCACTTCCACTCATTGCCAGGCAGACTGATCTTTCTTCCCCAGTACGTGAGATTCTTATTGTGTCTCATAAGTCTTCCACCAGAACTACTTATCTCAACAAATGGAAAAGGTTTACCATTTGGCTGAAGAAAAAAGAGATAGACCCTTTTTCAGCACCAGTGCCAGTAGTACTGGAGTACCTGTCCAGTTTATTCCAGTCTGGCCTATCTGCTTCTACCATTCAAGCTCATGTGGCCACGATATCTAATTTTCACAATGGTGTCCATGACTCTTCTGTTATGTCACACAAATTATGCAAGACTTTTCTAAAAGGCGTAAATCATTTGAAACCCCCTTTTAGAGAACCTAGCCAGCCATTGGATCTGTCTTTAGTCCAGCAAGCATTGACTACGGCTCCTTTTGAACCAGCTTTTTCATGTGACCTCTAGTTTCTTTCTTGGAAAACTTTGTTCTTGGTCGCCATTACATCTGCCAGACGTATCTCTGAACTACAAGCTCTATGCATCACACAGCCTTACTTAATCTTTCGTAAAGATAGAGTATCATTGAGAACTAATCCTTCCTTCCTGCTAAAAATGATCTCTGAAATGTCCATTAACCAATCCATTGAATTGCCAGTTTTCTTTCCCAATCATTCTAACAGAGGTGAGTATTGCCTACATACCCTTGATATTCACAGGCAACTTTGTTTCTATCTGGACAGAACTAAGGCTTCTCACAAATCTGATCAGCTGTTCCTGGCCTATTCTGGTCCTAGACTTGGATGTGCTGTTTCTAAGGTCACATTGGCTAAATGGTTAAAAGACTGTGTAACATTTATTTACAAAATTCACGATATCCCTCTGACTGCAGCCGTTAGGGCTCATTCCACTAGGTTGGTTGCAACTGCTGCCTTTCATGCTAGAGCTTCTTTACCTGACATTTGTGCAGCTGCAACTTGGGCTAGACCCCATACCTTCATCAACCATTACAAATTGGATTTGGCCTCCAGAGGAAGAGTGTCCTTTAGTTCAATGGTGCTCAGGAATGTCCTTCCATGAGAGCCTCCCAGGAATAAAGGTAGCTGGGGACTCTGTCCCAGGTGTAAGGAATGAACGAGGATTAATAATATCAGATAAAGAAGTTATTTCTTATCATAACGTTCCATCTGTATTGTTGATCTTCGTTCAGTCATTACGACCCTCCCTCCTTCCCCCTCCTGATGCTTATAGTGGATCTCATCATCCGGTTCCGTTAGGTTCTTTGACCAGAGGTAGCCTCTACTTTATTTGACTGGCAAACTCAATCTGGGGTAACAGGGAGAGGGGAATTGTGGGTAAGAGTTTAGCTCGAGAGTTTGTGGCTGTCGCGAGCTTGGAAGATGGCCGGCTCAGTTCTGAGGTCAGAACCGATAACCCAGGCATAATGACTGAATGAGGATGAACAATACAGATGGAACGTTATGGTAAGACATAACTTCTTTTTATAAATCCTGGAATACAGTGCATACTTACTTAGTACCTGGACTCTTCCAGGTGTGCAGCAGAGTAAGCAGTGGTGGAAACGCGGAAAGCTCTTGTATGTGCTTATTGCCACACAACACAATTATACAACTGAATTCTAGGTTTATTAGCACTGTTCAGGGAAAGCAATTGTGAAAAAAAGAATACAACACAAACATGAAAAATTGGATGAAAAAGCATACCTATAGAATTTTAATGTAAAGGAAAGGTAAAGATAAAATGAACCACATATGGTCAATGAAGAAAATGCATATTTAGACACAATATGTAAAATAAGTGATTAAAAAATGAAGTAGGATTTACAATGCCAAATATTAAGCTGAAAATGCATGTCATTCTGGATCATCTGTTAATATTATTAGTGAAGATGTATTATACAGGCTTACACCAAAACCACTGCTATGCCTTGCAGAAAGAGTAACAAAATATATGTCTATAATTCAGACATACCATTGCCATTAAATGAATATTTTACTTCTGAAATATAAGTAATGGAAAAAACTGCAAAGACTGTTTTTCATATGTTGGTTAGCTTAAGTTATTCTTTAATGTCACCCTACCACAAAGTCTCTATTAATCATAAAACCATTAGTAGCATTCAAAGTAACACTGAAACCAAAGGAAGGCTGGACAAGTCATCAAATGAAACTAAGTTCATTATTAAAGTAAAAGGCAAAATGTTGATCAGTGCATCCTTTAGCTATTACAGTAACCAGTGAGAGAGACATGATAAGGTAGACAAGGGCAACATAAACATAATTCCTGAATGCACTGCACCAGAAACTTAACTTTGACTGACAGAATGAAAGTAATACTGAAAAAATACATTCCCTGGAATTCATTAACAATCATGTAGGCATTGCTCTAAGTGTACACGATTTAAACGTGTTAGTGAGATGAGTAGCAGTGCTAATCAAATATGCATTCTGCTCATTGTGCCTACATGTTTGCAAGCACTTTTTCTTGGCAATAGTGTTCGCCGCCATTGAAAGGTGTTTGCAAACATGCACAGAGAATGTAAACAAAACAGCTTGCCTATAGGCAAACCTAAGATACAGATATTCTATGTAGCCCAGAAATACTAAAGGACAAGTGCAGTGAAAGAATTTTTTTTGTTTTGTTTTTTTTTTTTTTCTGTACTGCAAAGCTGTTTGTGTGGCAAAGAGGGATAAGTCACACAATCTGTGTTCTTTTTTTTTCAATATATTTTTATTCATTTTCAAATGAAAAGGAAAAATATATACAAGTTTGTGACACTGAAATATGTACATACTATTTAAAACAAGTAAATAACAAGTAAAACTAACATGAATAATGAAAGAAACAAACTATTTAGAAGGGTGTCTATAGTTATAAGATTCACTTTCTATATATGTGAGCTTTCAGATTAGAGTTTGCTACAGTTATTACTCTCCAATGTTTCGGTTACTTTTTGCCAGGTAATATACAGTGACATAGTTCTTTCAGTTCTTCCTTTAATGGTCCTCATTTCCAACTGAGATACTGTTATAATATCCTGTATTGCTTGAAGGTAGGAGAAGACTCAGACTTCCAATTCATTGTTATGTTCTTTCTTGCAGTGGCTAGGAGAGTCCATAAAAATGTATATTTTCTTCTCGGAACTCAGTCAGGCACAGGCCCAGTAAACTGAATCAGAGATTTAGATAGCAGGGAAAGAATTCTGAAAGATGGAAAGTGAAATGGGGGAATTGTATATAAATAACATTGGTTGTACTACTGAAATAACTAGGAGAGGAGGAAAAATGTATTAAGATGCTGCAGGCAAATGTTCTAAAGTGTCAAAGAAACATTAGTAACATATCAGTACTGCCATATTGATTTAAACGTAATTAATCTCAATGACAATACTTGGCCTATGCACATAAATATAAACAGATGCACTAATAAATGATGTCAGAGGGACATAAAGCTACAGTGTAACAAAGGGGAGTTAATTTGATATACATATTAATAAAATGCTGAGTTGAGATAAGAATTAGCAAGGACAGTAGTTACATTATGGGATAAATGCATAGACTGCAGTTACTGCATATGAGATGTTTATACAAGGAATTTATGTATGCTAGTTGACACCACTGCTGTATTCTCCACTTCAGGATGTTCAGAGTAGAACAAATGAACCTTACAGCTGTTGTGTCATGCACGTCAGAAAGGGGCATGTTTTTGTAAATAACTGTTGTTGGCACCTGTAAGAAAGGAGTTTATCACACATAAACATGTAATAGCCAAGCATGTGCTGTATAGCCAGGTAAATGCTAAATGGTAATATAGTAACGCTCAACATCCATAAGTAACAAATGGCAACACAGATAGAATCACATTTCATGATTTCAAGTTTTCCATAAGAAATGGCGGGCATCTCATGTATCGTTATACTGAGCATTCTCACAAGGAATTACAGGGAATAGTAACATAACAGCAATTCAACAGCATCAACACACAAGAAAGTGTCATAACCCAGGCCCAGTCACACTTTCTGATGATCTGGCAGCATGCCATACAGTAAGAAGCATTTTATGGAAGCCCTCATCTGCCATTAAGCTGTACAGTGTACCGAAAAGCATTGCAATAATAAAGAAATGTTTGGATGAAGACATGGAATACAGAGCATAATTCTTTCAGAAATAAGTATTACCTGTGAGTAATAAATGATATTTTAAACATATGCCACGACAGATATCAGAGAGATGCATGTCAAACATGCATACCCCAGAAATATGTATATTGGTTGTGTCATGAAGAACAGCCTTGAAGGGCTTACAGCACTTTCCTATCACAAAGGGTATGGATGCCCTACCTTGTAGGACAATGCCTGAAAAAAGTGGCCCTCTGACTGTCCCATAACTATTCCCTGTGTTTAAGCCACTGCTGTCTGGCATAGCTCTCTGACAGGCAGATGTCACTAGATTCAAACCCATGGCTATGATCCTAGACATTTTACAGACCCCTGTATTAACTGCATGTGCCACAGTAGATAGCAACTGAAGCTGTCATAAATAACTGAAATCAATGTGTGCAGTAAGAAAGGCATTGAGAATATAATTTGAACAATCTGATTTAGTCAGAATGTTGAAAAGGAGCTGCACCTGTTACTGCCCACACAACAGTGAGCAGTACAATATCAATGTTTTGTTGCCAAGGAAGCTGTTTCCATCATGTAGTACATGCACTGTCCCAGAACTGAGCCATATTCTATCTGTGTAGGCATGCTATACAAGCCAATACTCAATACACATGCCTCAGGAGTACACACAGCATAACATGCATTGAATGACCATTTCACTGTGATGCAGTCACAACCTGTGATGATATATCACTGTCCAACATAAAAATGGTTTTGTGTAATGTCAGTACATTTATACAATGTTGACTTTTTCAGGAATTGAACAGCAAAGTGTGTAAGTTTACTGACTAATGACATGTGGATGAACCACCAGCACCACAGTGGAAGGTTTAACACAAATGTGTCACTCCACCTATCCCAGCTTTTGACACCATACAATTGTGTCACAAACAATCTCTTTGAGATAAAAGGAATGGTGTAGGCACCTCCCACTGGAAATGTCCACATTATCACATCACACGACAGTCGCCCTGCTAGGCAGGGGTCCAGGGAAGTAAATAGTATGGGATGAAATAGCCAGGGAATTGTTATGGCTATACTTGTATAGGCCCTAGGGCCGATAGCCTAGTACCAACTTATGAACCTATAACTGTCATGGATGTTATTCATGCATTATGGTAAAAGGTGCAACAATGCTTACATGTACTGAATGTGAATGCTGAACACATGAGCATTTAACAACAGGTAATACATGATATTGTAGAGGTTGAGTGTACCATGGCAGAAGTATCACTACAGTTGTGAGATATGTCAGTATTTCAAGGCATTACATCATGTTATTGCTGCAAGGGATATGTGTGCCTGTACTTGCTCTAGTAAGGCAACAACATACAGAATAGTGTCTCATTCTCTTATGCCAGAGGAGAAAGCTTACTACAAATGTTATGTAAGTAAAATGTAATCACATGTCAACATTACTCTGAATAAAAGCATTGCTATATGAAAAATTATCATAGCTTTTTGTAAAAGGAATCAACATCTATATGTGTACACAGCAGATGTGTTTGACAACAGGGTTAGCGACATGTACAGTCACAATAAGACTGACACAATGTAATCTGAGCAGTGATGGCTGGATTTGAACTAAGATCACAACCTACAGGTTAGTCCCTGAATCACAAGCACCAGACAACATGTTGCTGTACAGTGTGACAGTGCAAAATTGAATGGATGACATCCCCAGTGTTTATTAGCTGGATGTTTATGCTAAAAAGTGGTTGAAGTGCACAGTAATACTGTACAGCTACACATCATGAATGTATTTAAAGAGTAGTATACACAGTATGAGGGTGAAAGACATAGTCACAGTTGGACTCAGACCTCCTACCTATGTAGGAATACAATGTACAAAACAAAGTATAAAATCACTCACCAAAGAAGAGGTCGCACTACAACTGTGAGATACTGCAGTTATGTAAGCATTATGTAATAACTGTGTTGCCAAATTTGCTAGCTTAACCCTGTGCCATTCTAAATACATATCACAAGTGGAAGTGTACATAACAGTGGTTGTGAGGTGGCTAACAGTACATGACAGTAATCACAGGCACACTATTTAAACAAAGATGGACATCAACCACCTATCTAGTTACACAATATACAAAGCACAGTATCACCAGTCTGTGCCAGAGGAGAATTCTAGGTACATGTGAGGCATACAGCAGCTATGAAGGGATGACAGCAGTGTATTGACAAGATGTGTATGTTAAAATGACCTCTACAGACATCTGGGTTTGTAAATGCTGCCACTGAAAATGTGAATCAACCAGTGATAAATCCATTTATAGTTGCACATATAGTCTTAGAAGGTAACCACTGCTGTATTCAAACATCCTACCAGATATTCTGTTGACCACCAGCAAATTCAAGAGATCTTACAAAATAACTGGGGTATTCTAAGTGGGGATGGTGAAGTTAGCACAAAACCTTCTATTGTGTGGAGAAGGGGACTCGACATTAAACATTTGGTGGAAAGACCTATAATCAAAGTTGACAATGCCCAATTCAGGTGTAAGTACCAATGTGGTATGTGCCATTTTTGTAAATTAATTTATGTGGGGGAACTGTTTGAAATTAATGGTTTCAGCTTTAGGATAAAAGGACATTACAACTGTAACAGTACCGGGGTAGTTTATGGGGCACTGTATCAGTCATGCCCTGCCTTTTATATCGGCAAGATTGAGCGGATACTTAACCAACGCATCTATGAACATGATTATGACATATGGATGAAAAAAAACTACAAATGCACTTTATTAGGCATATCCTGGAATTTCCTGAACATTATTTTAAATTCACTGTGATTAAGCAGGTCAAACGAAATAAAAGGGGTGGACCTTGGGAGTTGTTTCTGGAAAACCGGGAACTTTACTGGATATTAAGTTTAAATGCTGTGGGATTTCCTGGTTTAAATGAATTAGCATCTGTTGGCTTTGCACTAAAAATGAAGGCACAACTTAGCTAGATTTGGTTATTACGGTTCTTCACATAATGATATATATACATATTTATGGTTTTAAGGTTTTGAATGTATGTGTTTTATGATGTTGCATAATCTGATTTTTTTTTTCCTTTTTTCTTTTGCACATTTACTGTTGATTTTAATCAGTTAATTATTTAATTAGTTAATTAACTTGGGGTGGATCATGTGACAAGGGAAGGATTTTTAAACTTAGCTTTTCAGTTCATTTTTTATCTGAAGAAGTCTTGTAATGAACCTGACAAAAGCGCTTATGGTTATTTGATTTAATAAAACAGTGGTGGACCTACTCCTGGCTTCCTGCTTTCCTTCATGTTTTTTATTCTACCTGTCTAGTTATACATTGTATGGAACAGTGTTAAGAAAGATAAGTTCACTTGAAGAAGTCAAACTTTTTAAAGTGTACAATCAGGGTAGTGTGTTGCAGAGAAGACGTTGTTGTAAAAAGGTGGGATAAGGAGATGGTAGTAGTTCAAAATGTTTTTCCAGAGTGGAAGTTGATTAAGCACTGTTGTGTTGGATGACATGTTTACCTGACTCTATACAACCCCCCATTACACACACACACACACACACACACACACACACACACACACACACACACACACACACACATATGATTCTCATGTTGAACATCGAACCTTTTCTATATCTAGTACACAATCTACAGAGCCCAATATTAATTTTTAGATCCACAGCAGAAGTCTGCCTCTTAAAGGGAGAGAATGCATTTTTGACAAGTGACGTCATAACTATATTGCAGAGAGGATGTCTGTATTAAAACTGAGATAAGGGAGCTGTGTGCAAAGTTAAATGTATTCTGCTCAGGAAAAGTAAGCTACAGCACAAAGCGCTACACACACACACCTACAAGTTTCCCATTTGAGCATCAAACTTCCTACATATCTAGTTATTTATTCTCCAGCTCTCAACAACCACCTTTCAAGAGTATAATTTTCACTGAAGAATGGATATATATATATATATATATATATATATATATATATATATATATATATATTATATATCATTAACAATTATATAATTTAAACAATTATTCTACATATAATGTAAAAAGTGGAACATAAAAAGATGAGTGGAACATTTTGGAAAAATTTTTTTAGTGAAAGACAAGGTTGATGCACATTTTGCCACAAAACCTTTATTCTCCTATAAAGGGGATAAAATTTGAAAGATATATGGGTACATGGTAAAAATTTGTAATGCAAAATTTTTGTTTACAAGACACTAAAGTGAATTTAGTACAAGATGTTGCAGTAGATGGATAGGAAGTGAATATAGTTATTACATTTAATTATATTAACATTTAGGTTCACAGTAATAGAGATAGTTTTACCTGTAAGGAAGGTTGTGTATGCTTTAGGTGAAACTAAAAGAGAGTTTCAGACAGGGTTTAGGAGCAGCACATAGACATTTTGAAATACAATGCAATGACAGCCTGTGGACTGAATAATGAAAAAAAACTGGAGTGTCTGCTTTTACTTTTTTTTTTTTTTGTTAATTAATTTTAATTAATTATTATTTGTTGTTATGTATATATATATATATATATATATATATATATATATATATATATATATATATATCCATATATCTAGTTACACAGCCTGAAGAGCACAGTATTCATCCCAAGCACCACAGCAGAAATTTTACTCTTAAGGCAGAGAGTGCACTTTTGACAGACTGACGTCATTAGTGTGTGGCAGACAGTGTTAAATGCGTGATAAGGAAGCTGTGTGGAAAGTTAAATATATTTCCTTTAGGCGAAACGGATACAGCTCCAAGTGTTGCACAGACACGTATACACACACACACACACACACACACACACACACACACACAAGTTTCTCATATTGAACATTGAACCTTCTACTTATCATTACACAATCTAGACAGTACAGTATTAGTCACAAGTGCCACAGGAAAAGTCTGACCCTTAACAGGACAGAGTGCACTTTTGACAGGCTGACCTCATCAGTGTGCTGCAGAGCAGATTTTTCTGTTAAAAGTGGGATAAGGGAGCTATGTGTGTAAAGCTAAATAGGTTCCCCTCAGGGGAAGTAAATATAGCACCAAGCCTTACACATACACAAGTTTCCCATACTGAGCACTGAAACTCCTACTTATCTAGTTACACAATCTGCAGAGCACAGTATTAGTCACAAGCTTCATAAGAGAAGTCTAAATGTAATTATGTAAAAAAGCACAGTTGTACTTGTTAAACATCTTCTGATTGGCACTGCCAGTGCTGTACATCACAGGTTTTGGGACACATGCATATGTGTACACATGATAATGTGACAACACTGTGATTGTCCAATGTAATGGCATACTTCTCTGCTAAAATTCAGATACTGTCCTTCAATGTACTTTGTGTTACTGTGAGGGCCATGTACCTGTTTCAAAGTATGGGATGCCAAAGAAAATCACAGTTGTAAACCAGTGAATTATCAATCAGACTTCATGCTACTTCATTCTGCGATGATCGCACACTTGCCTTGTCTCATAGGTTCTTAAGGTGTGTACTAGGCTAACAATCATGAGGGTGTTTTTAAGCCTAGCCATGCATCCCAAATTTCTGGCAATTTTTGGTACCCTTAATAAATGTAAGCAGGAGCTTGGCAGATGAAGCATTTACAAGCAGGGGAGTATAACATAGAAAATATAATACCTCACTCTCGATAAAGGAACCCAACAAGTGCAAAAATAAATGTAGAGGTAAATAAACATGTTGGTTCCAAACACAGCAATACTTTAATAAAAAATGACAAGGTAAGCACTTTCATGGATCTCACTCCACTTCTTTAGACCAACATAAAGTATGCAGCAACAAGCAAAATATTTAAATATACAACAGCCAATGAAAATATGGTTGTAATTAACTACTTTAGGTCTGCATTAATACATGGATCTAAGATGCACTAAGCCAATGCTCACCTAAAAATGTCTAAAAAGTAACATATAAAATTAAGTTAAAAAATCAAGTTAAAAGATGACCGTACGACATAGTGATGCTGTATAAAACCCATGAAAAATATATATGTGTATAAAAACCTACATATATAAAAAATGGAAAATACATGAAAAGATATTGAATATCATGACTAAAAAGAACTTAGTAATGTTTCAGCGCTCTAACTTTCAGGAAAGGTTTAAGGCAGACCCTACTATTTAATCCTGGGGGCTTGTCAGCTTGAAGCTGAAAAATCCATTCAGGGGAGTGTAACATGACTGTACAATGTACATTGACAAGACAGACACTTCCTACATAGGACAGTGCATTGCATAATGACAGTAATGGATTATGTATAAATATGTGACTATGTAACCAAAATTGTAGCACAGTAGCACAGTTACAAGTGTAACCAATGGATAGCTGACATACATTAACTGACTTTTTTTCACTCTCTGCCAGAAGAGCAGCACTGCCATGCTCCTTTTGCTGCTGATGGCAAAGTGCTAGAACATGCATAATCATATCTTGTGGTGTGGAACTTAGAATACGTGTTACCAGTACTTTGTGGTGCTCTTTGCCGGCTTTCTCACAATGAAGCATTATACACATACAGCCATATGTTATAAGTTGTACATTCAACTCTTTAGCTTGTTGAAAAGCATATTAAACTGACTATACATAGCTAAACACAGTCACACAAAGAGGAACAGAGTAATGAGCCCAAAGGCAAAAAAACTCACAAGATGTTGCCATAAGCTGTGTACTTACATTTAGCCTGAGTTGCAGTTGATGCTTCGTGACAGATATTGCACAAATGCACAGCTGGAAGAATAATGATACAGAAGACAGAATATACATAGATAGGGTGAGAGGGAGGCATGGACAAAGGAGCTTACGACAGAAGCAAGAAAATGGGGAATCGTAACAATATGTAACCAACAGCTACACATAAAATAGTGTACTAAAAATAATCTAACACTTAACTAATGCCTGGATTAGAAATCTTGAAAGCAGGTAAAAATCTATGTATACATGGGAGAATAATCACTCCACAAGGGAATTATTACATTGTACAATCTAAATAACACAGTTGAAGGACAGTGACAGCTTACTGAAGCAGAAGGCATGAAAAGAGAGAGAGAGAGAGAGAGAGACAGACGGAGAGAGGAATGGCAACAGTATGTTTTTGTGGGATATGTAGAACATCAGTTCCCTATTAGATGAACAAATGCTTAAAATGTCGAGTATGACATGCTCGACAGCTTTTAAGTGAATGTTCATCTAAGCGAAACCTAAGAATATCGAAACAAGGAGTTCCGAAAAGTTATAGTTGGCCAGCCATCAGGAAGCTGAAGGCTGATGTCAGAACGTTCATCTTGTCTAGCCATTCTTACAGTCCTCCACTGTGGTGCAGTCTCATCAATCACTCTGTGTAATGTTATGACAGTCCTCCACTGTGGTGCGATGTTGGAGTTGGGGGGTGTGGGGGCAAAGCCCCCGACTTTATTTTGTTTGTTGATGTGTGTTGTTTTGTTTTGTTTTTTTTGGGGAGAGGTTTTAATGGTGTACAGTACATTTTAGCTGTCAGCTGTTGGCTTCCTAATGGCTGGCCAACTAGAAATTTTTGAAACTCTTTGTTTCAACATTATGGGGTTTTGCTTAAATGAACTTTCACTTAAAAGCTGTCGAGCATGTCATACTCAACATTTTAAATGTTCGTTCATCTAATATAGAGAAGATCTGTATGGTGTGTTACTCTTACTTATTAATCCATTATTATTTTTTGTGGGACAGGCACCCATTTTTATTTGCAGGGGAGAGAGGAATGTTGTGGAAGGTGCTTAGGAATGAGAGGGTCAGGTATGTAGGGTAGATTAAGAAGCAAGTGCAGACATGCAAGACAGACAGGGATGGTAATTGAGACTAAAGTTTGGGGACACCATAATTGGGAATAGGTAGGGGACATCAGAGGCACACCCATGTCCAGCTTGAGAACAGTAAAAATCTAGTCTTCACCCTCAGAACTGTTATCACTGTCTCCTGTATCAGCTGCCTGGGCCAGTACCAGACATGGCATTGTTTTTGCAATCCAATGTAGGACCTTTTCGAATTTGCTCCAAGGCCCCTCTCCATTTTTTCCAGACGTTTAAGCTCCTGCTAGGTAACAAAATTGCCACTTCCACAGGGTACCAACAGCTAGGGCACAGTTACCTGATGCAGGTGGGCAGGGGTTATGGAGGTAATGCTAACAAGTTGTGAACCCAAAGTGCTGGGTGTCTGTGCTGCCATCTGTGGTGGTATGGTGGGCTGAGATGCATTAGTCGATGTACCTCTCTGTACTGTAGGTCATTTTGTTTTCAGCAGCAAGGTATGCAAACAACAGAATGTTAATAAATTATTACCTCCCCAAAAACAGAGATAGGGTTGGGGGAGACAAAAAAGAGATAATTAGCTCCATGATATGTGGCAAATCACATTAGTTTATTTTTTCAATAAACTTTTTTTGGCAATAAATAAACAGTTATAATAATTTACTGTTGCACACCTTTGCCATATCCATATATGATATGAAGGCATTAATGCATCATACAATAAACAAATCTCACTGCTGGGAGTTAAAAAGAGTAGCCTTTATTTCCCAATGATGTTTAGAATATATGCATTCAAATGTAATAATTGTAATAACCATATTGGATATTATTGTTGGTAATATTTTATAAATACTCATCCTGTAATAAAAAAAAACTTATTACTGCTTATGGGTATTGAACCCACACACTGTTAAGCTGGTGTTTTCATTATCTAATGCAAGGAACAAGAGTTATTGAAGAAGGTGTGCATATTTGATATCTAGGGTGAGATATGCCTGCTCAAAATGCTAGTGAGTGAGAGACTGAAAATAGTTATCTAGTTTGCATTTCGACCTGAGGCATACTTACCCCATGCCTCTCCGAAGTGAGTTAATCTCTCCTGGTGTGCCCCATGGTTTGCTGCTATTTCCTCTGTGTCTGTACAGTACAAAACAAAAAAATATACATGAAAGCATAATAAATAATTGTGTTGGCTGGCTAGATATTAATGCCATATCATGCACAGGTTATGGGTCAGTATACATATACAACCGAAGGATGGTTATAGTCCTAAATTCAGCCTTGCATTGGCTTAGGAGGTCCTGCTTGTACTTTTTAAGGTCACTGTAATGGTGATAACATTATTCCCCAGGGGTCTATATCATAATGTCGAATGTTGACAAGTTCGAAGCACTAAACTTCGAACTTGAAAGTTCGAAGTGTAAAAACATCGAAACGTATAACGGAGATCGCCATAGAGTGTGGGAAGGGAAGATTTCCTTTTACTGCACTGTAGTGCGATCTCGGAGTTGGTATATTTAAGTAGTGGGGGGTGTGGGCATGCAGGGGGGTTTGCCCCCCTGCATAGAGCATTTTTTTTTCATTTGTTTTGGGTTTTGAGTGTTTTTATTAACATTCGATTTTTTCAACTTCAAACGTTCAAGTTCGAAGTTTGAAGCTTCTAAGTTGTCAGCATTTGACAATCTGATATAGACCCTTCCCCAGTGCCTGGTATGCCAGTTGCATTGGAGACAGCTTTGGCCAAGCTATTCCAAGCCTCAGCCTTATACTGAGACTTATTATAATCCCCTGCAGCAGCCTACAACTGGAGCAATTCACAAGGAGGGCCTTCTCAACACCCCACCTTTGTGTTCTAAATTTAACACCATTATCTCCATCGCCAGCCATGTCTGCAGACGTCAAGTTAAAAAAACATGTCTGAATTGGCACTCAGTTTAGATTTCACATCAAACCGGTTGTGCACAAAGACACACAGCATTTGCACAACTAAAAGCATAGGGATTCCTTGGCAGACACTTTGGCAGTACTTACATCAAACAGCACTAAAGGTGTGAAACATGGCAGTGAGATTTGCCATGTGTGATGCTCAAACTATTGACACATGTTGCAATGTTCAGTAATGAAATGCATTATGGCTTGGCTTATAATCTTTTGTATTTGAAAAGATAAATAGGATGAATTGTGACATATTTTGATGTTGGGACTTAGTGTTAAAAATTGTGTTTTACAGCTGGTAAATTAACTCATGGGTTAAAGAATGCAAAACATTGAAACTTGGATTATTAACTCACAGAAGAAGTTCTTTTTAAGTATGGTAATTAGAAATATACTAATTTCAGAATGAATGGAGATATATGTCTGAGAGGTTTGTATGTGTGTGACTTTAAGTAGTCCTGGAAATGCATTCCTGTGTAAAAGACTGTATTTCTGTTTATAAATGTACTTCAAATGCATGGAGTTGCATGACCTGAGTAATACAGGTTGGGGTATGCTCCATATAAATTTCACAAGGCACACTCTCATAAACAGATAGGATATGTGCAGAGTCATGATAGTCATAAAAAAATTGTGACCATCATACATATGCAAGTGCATTTTAAAACAAATAGCATTAGAAATTTTACACACATTAGCTTGAGGTTATATGAGAATCACTAATGATATGTGCCAGAGAAGTTTAGTTATGCATGCAATACTGATACATTTCTTGTAATAAACATGTTTATCATTCTCATCTCTCTTTAGATTTACATTCCTAATTAAAATTTTATAAGAAATGTGATTCTGACACCCTTTGTAACAGTATATCTTAACTAGATTTTAACCATTAATCATGTATGTTCTTTATCTGAAGTCACTGCACTTACACCATGTGCCAAAACATAGTTACGTAACAGGTGAAGTTTCTCCACTCAGTACTGTACAGAATGCTTACAGCTGCATACTACTGCCAGGCTTTTGTGAGCTACATAAGGCAGACAAAACTAAATGTTTCACTTTTTCCTTAGGCAGTGAACAATTTTTGCTCTGAGAGCAAATGCAAAATGCATTAGAAAAAAAATATAAGAGATAATAAAGCTGACAGCAAAATGAATTCAGTCACTGAGTATATCTAGCAATGACCAGAACAAGAAGTGCATTACAGTGGCAGTTATGAGACTTGTATTTAATGACAATGTGAAACTGAACAAATGGCATCTAACATACTGTTAGCAATAATGAAAAGAGCTGAGTTTTACACAACAGTACAATGATAAAAACAAATGTGTGTAAATATGCACTCATCCCCCTCTGTAAAATTAATAATTAACTGTATTTGAATCTTGTGCCACAGGGATAGTTATCTGAGATGTGGAATTTATTCCAAAGTACTGTCCAGATTGCTGGCATCTGTGCACTGTTGCCCCGTGTGTTTTAGCTACATAAGGCAGCTTAAGATGAATTTCTTTTTTTCTTCTGGTAGAGAACTCTCCTTGCTCACAGCTGAGCAGCACTTAAATGCAAATTACAAATTAAAAAAAATATATTGATAATTGAAATATGATGTATAAACAGGATTCAAACAATGCATCATCTGTGTAATTTCTATCAATTCATTTTAGACCTTGTGCCACAAAGTTGGACATCTGTCATGTGCATTCTCTGCAATCGTTACTATCTAATGTGTTAATGTCTGCACACTAATGCCAAGCTTATTTGCAATACTGAAGGCTATTACAATTAAATGTTTCACTTTTTTCCTTAAGCCATGAAAGCTGATTGCATACTGCCAAACTACGCGCAAATGTAGAAGGTAATATTAATTACACGTTTACAAAAATAATTTTGGATAAGAATTTAAAGGATCATGAAATTAATCAAAGTGTATATCTAGCAATGAGCAGAGATACTAGTGCATTACACTGACACATTTAGCTTTCTGACATCTTCTGGCCACATCACTACTAATATTTATGTCTCACAATATCAGGACATTTGGTAATACTATGGGAATGGGAAAAGGAACAGGAACAGCAGAAATGCTTTCATTTCTCACACAGCACACAATTAATAGTGACATCATTTTAAATGACATACCTGTCTGTCAGGCTTAGTACTGATATTACTTGACTCACTGTTGGACATGCTCCACTTAAAGAAATCCCAATCCCTCAGAGCCACACGCTCCAGGTATCTAAACCTTGTCATCACAATGAACAAAACATGCTGGAGGGATAGGTTCCTGACCCAGAGACTCCCCATACTCTGGAATAGACTGCCCATATATATCAAGCAGAGCGCCTCATTGGCCCTCTTCAAAAGGAACCTTGATGATTGGATGGGAGATAGGAAATTCACCCCGGGGATCATGTCAGTCACCCTGCTAGATGGGCCTGGAGAAGTAAATATTGTGGGAAGAAATATCCAGGGAATTATTATGGCTAGGCTTGCATAGGCCCTAGGGCCGATAGCCTAGTACCAACCTATGAACCTATGAACCTATGAACCCCAAAACATTCATACACAAAAATGAGTATCAATTTTATGACCTCCCCCAGTAAAATGATCTGTCAACAGATTTCAAACTCTGCATCATCTGTGCTGTTTCTCTAAATTTAATACATTTCACCTTATGCCACAGAGGTGTGTGACAACTTGAATCTCTTCACTTAGTACTATCCAGAGTGATGAGGAAAGCCCCCAGTACCAGTCTCAGTTTTGCTATTGATGGCATTCCAAATTAAATTTGTCAGTTTTTACCTTGGGAAGTAGACTGCCATTCACTGCTACTGATTGCCAGTCAATGGAGCTCAATGCTAAATGGAGTGCAAATGATCAAGGAAAAAAACATTTTGAAACAAGTATTTTAAATGCCCATTTCTGATGTTTCATCAGCTTTGTTATCTAGCAACGAGAACCTGTATGAATGTGAACCATCAAACCATGGTATTTCAAACAATCATTTAGGATAATTTCCCATATTTGTCACAGACAATGACACATATTAGCAAGGAGTAAACGTGCTTAAATGTACTCAAAATGTGACATTGCATTGTGTCACATTGAAAGTGCAACAGAAACAAGCTATGAAAGTTGTCCTTTAACATTTACCAGTAAATTTCTAGAAAATTGGGATATTGGCAGCAGTTAGGATACCCATGTACTCACACAATATTAAACAAAGACAGCAAACACTTCAGCTGTATTTCTGTCTTTCTTTATGGTGCCTTATTCCCTTATCCATGCTTTCTTAACAGCAGTGCTATCCGACCTTTATTGCATATTGTATTTGCATCAATGCTTAATATATTCCCTTGAGTATGCACAGGATTTCATAGTAACAGGCAGTAACTGTGGTCATTAAACTGCATTTGAATGTTAGGAATGTTGCTCTCCTAACTCAATGTACTTTCAGACCTTTTGGTAAGTCTTTTCTGCCTGACACAACCTCAGTACATATCAAAGGGGGAGACTGTGAAACAGGGATTGTGATTCAGAGTAATCATAGGTATCTGCAAGCCATTAGTAGGTTTCACTTTTCAATGCTCATCCTTGCAATTCTAATGTGTATCCAATCACACAGATCCAGACACCATCTTTACCTTCCCTGCACGTAGTGCAGGCAGTGGTATTCAGGAATGCTAATGATTTAACACTTCATTTGCATACTCCCAGTGCTCAGAGGGCTGAATCTGTACTATATAAATGTAATTGTGTACCTAATAAACTGGTATTGCAGTGGGGACACTGTTTGGATCCAGAGAGTTTGATACTGCTAAATACACACTTTTGTAGATTTATCTACTTTCTAATCTGCTTTCTTGTCAAGATATGTTGCTATTTCTTGAATAATGCTTCTAGTATAACATTAAGGATGAATTGCAATGCCCAATATAGCATTTTTTATCTGTCTGCATTTTCTTTATCATTTACTGTTGGCAAAGGCCACATATATCAGTTATTTGTCTGCATTACAAAGTATGGTAAAAATGCTATCTGGCATAATTTTGTAGGTTTTATTTTCTTGGAATTTAAACAGTTATTGCAGAAGTGTAGTTTAACTTCAAAGCAAGGTCAGCTACTTTAACATGTGTAGCCCAAAGTGTGTGTTAAGCTTGTGATATCTACCTGGCTGCCCTCCACACCAGTGGAAATGGCACTATAATATTTTTTTCCATTTCCACTTATACATTGTAAATTAGTATTGTTAATGGTATGATAATATTGCACAGTCACACAATTGCTATCTACATTACAGAACTGTTATATTGGCTGTTATTTTATTAATATTTTGCTTGGGAGTGTCTTAACTTGTGTATAATCATAGGGAGTATTACTTTTTAAATTGGTGTACACATGATGGATGCATACATTCATGCATAAATGATTTCATAGCCATCTTGTCTGTATATTATAAATTTAATTTTGTGTCTGTTTTCTGTTTCATCTCATACAGGGATATGGCACACAAGTCATCTGTACCCCACAAGCCACCATTCACTGATGAAGAAAATTAATTAATTATCCTGGACTTCCATCACCATGGAGTTTTTCTGTTATGGAGAGTTAGAGATGACAAATCGGCCTGAGACAGGATATGGCACTATGTGATTGAAGCCATCAATACTGTTGGAGGGCATGGGAAAACTTATTCTCAAAGCCAACACAAGGCAAGTGATATAATAACCTCTGCCTACCATAGGGTGGCTGCATTTGCCTGGCAACAGGTGGTTACAGGGGCTAGTCCTGCTACCGCACCACCACTAACTGAAACAGAGTAAGTGTCATTGTATATATCTTTATATCCATAGATCTTATATGTGCGATATATCTAGAGCCAATGATAAGTGAGAGATAGACAACACAGTAATAGAAAGATAGAGGAGGGTGTTTGAGGAGGGGTTATTCAACTGTACAGTAAATTTTTGTATGACATTATTCTTAACCTGTACATGCCAAGGTGATTGTTCTGTGTTTCTTGCGTCATTTACATTGTGATATTTATCAGACTTCTTTCCTTTCCCATCCTTACATACAGGGCCATCTAGATTGCATTCTGCAAGACCACCTGCACATGGTAAGCGCACATTTTTTTATTGTTATTAGTATATATAAGGTAGATGTAGGTCGAACTGAGAGTAATATTTGTATTGCGTTAACATTTATTATAGTTTAACATGCTTTTTGTTAGCAAAGTTTTGATCAGTTTCATTCCCTATTTCACTCTTTGTTATGTTTATTGCTTGTCATCATAGGAGAGCCTAACAGTGGTACTGTAGTACTCCTACCACCTGATGTCAGAGTATTTGTAGCCTCTGATAATGATGATGAAGAGGCACAGTCTGAGAGTACAGAGGGTCAGTCTAACACTAAGCTTGTGGTTCCCACATCCCCTGCCCATATTTCGAACATAGTCTTAATTATGTTAAAAATGTTACCATGTACACACAATCCTAAAGTTATGGTGACAGGCTGTAAGGGTACCAGTTTACAAACAGTGAAGAATCACATGAAACCTAAGCAATTTTACACCCATCAGCTTGACTAGTACTTTGTGAAAACTCATTTAGAGAACTGTAGTGGAACTCATCCAAACTGAAAAAGTACTTATTTTAGATATGGAACAGTATGGGTTTGTTGCAGAATGATGTGGATTTGTTGGTGAAATATATTTAATTTTCATTAGTGTGGCATTCTCTGAAGAAATAAGTCAGCACTCAAGAAAGGACTGACAGTGCATATTTTTTATTTTAACCTTGCTAAAGAACTCAGCAGTATTATACATAAGGAAATAACAGAAAATTAAATATGTTAAATATAATTCCAAATTGAACTCAATGGATAAAGCACTAGCTAAGCAACATAACAAGTAAGCTATGAGGCAGGGCTTAACTATCTATACTGATAATGGCTACCAGTGGAGCCCCACAGGGCTTTCCAGGGTGGCATCTTCTTTATGGACTATTCTTAGATTCAAAAAATAAACAGGAAGCAAGTTCTTGATAACCAAATATGCTGATGATTGCAAACCAGGTAATATAACATCATCAACAAAAGATACTAAAATTCTCTAAACTGACCAACTAAATCTTATAACACTTGGCAAAAAGTATATACGTTATCTTCCTATATTTCAGAACAATTTATGCCCAGGGTTAGGTACTACCCCAAGCTTATTAGAGTTGCTATATAATGCAGGTAAAATTAAAAGAGGTCTTAACCACATCTCCTGATAAGTTATGCAAATTAGAAAGCATGCAAGACTTCTGGAGTTGTGCAATATTCTTTATTTTATTTTAATTAGGTAGGAAAACTGGACAGTAGACATTTGTCTGAGATGTTTCTTATTCTGCAGATGTGAAGTTGCAGATTTTGCACAACCACCTCCACATGGTAAGCACACATTTTTATTGTTATTACTGCACATAAAGCAGCTTGTATTAGAACCCATTATCATTTAAAATATGTTTTAAATAATATACGTTTGATCAGTCAGTTTGCATTGTATTTCTCACTTTGTAGCATTGATTACTTGTTATCATAGGTCATTGATGGCAAACCTATGACATGTGTGTCAAAGATGACACACATCACAAAGTTTTGGGTGATACATCAGTGATCATGAACACCCAAGTTACCAAAGATACTGCTTTTGCATTCGTTCCTCATGTGAAGTGTACTGTATTATTTTGTGACAGGAGCTTTTGACCCACCAAACCAAAAGGTTCACCATCACTGTCATATATGAACCTGCTGGTGACACTCTGGAGCTCCTACTATCTGATGTCAGAGTACCAGTAGCCTCTGATGATGATAGCAGAAATGAAGAGGCACAATCTGGGGTTACAGAGGGTCTGTCTGACCCTTAGATTGTGGTTCCCACATCTACTGCTCATATTTCAGACATAGTCAGTATGCTTACACATACACATGACACTGAGCCCTCAGAGGCAAGACATGTTAAGGGTGCCACAGCTGATCTGGGTAGTGTAGTTAGTCCAGTTGCAGAGATGATTGATTCTCCCTGTAGCCATTGTGAGGGTGATTTGCCACACAGTGGGGTTGCTAGAGTTGCTTGGAGAAAAGCCTGCTGTCTACCCTCCTACAGATGGTGGTGTGTCAGTAGCTGCCACATGACATATGTGTAGTGCCATCACATGACACAGGTGTATTCCACCAGGGTCTCAGAAGAGATAGTGTGAGTATTAAACATTGAGCACTCAGATGTGCATGCCTATCTGAACTGTGTGGGTGACTCCTTGGAGAAGATGAATGACACACTAAATTAGGCAGTGTCTGCAATGGAATGTCTGCTGGGGGAGAGTCGGCATCCATGTGGCTAGAGAACTGCTGCATCATCAGGTGTCCAATGTCAGATCCCACTTCTGTAGTGGCACTACTTCCACTGCTCCTTCAGTTGTTCCTGCAAACATCAGTCATGTTCAGGTAGCATCTCAACTTTTAGTCAGTGCCATGGAACTAACACTACAACTCCTGACAGATGCAGTGCTTATGGCTGGGGGGGTGAAGACACTGATCTGACTACTCTAATGTGCATGCCTCACACCTGTCCGAGATGCCAGGACACAGTGCTTACACAGTGCTGGATTGTATTCATTAAGACACACATATTGAATAAAAACACTTCCCCATACCATCTCACACACATGCAAACAATCTAAGCTATCAAGCTATGCTGTCTTGTAACAACTGTATGCAAGACAATAAAAAAATGTGAATAAATCTGTCATATCTCTATAGTGGTTTCTGAATATAACCACTATAGCTTTTGAATGTGAAATTAACAATGCTAAGACGCAATATAAATGTTGGCCAAAAGTGTCTTTTACATTGGCAAATTATAAGAACAATAAACTGTGGTATATTTTATTATTTTTTGCAATAATCTGGGCTTTATTACTAAAACAAGTTTACGTTGGCATTGTGGCACAGAGGAACAAAGCCTTTGCTGTATCCCAGATGACCGATGTTTGATTAGCAGCATGGATACTGGAGGGGCTTCAGGGGGAATGAGTGTCTGGTGTCAGCTCACCCATCTGCGGTGGTGGTGGGAGGAGAGGTAGCCTGGGCTCACCACAATAAGCAGGATTCAAGATTGGTGAACTCAGTGGTGTATACACAGTGAGACACTTAATCAGGAGGTTATACATTTGCAGAAGCATGCATGTAACTCCTGAGAGTAGCAATCATGGAACTGGAAAGGATGTTGTAGGGGGCAGGAGTCAGAAGAGCACAGTCCAATGCAACAGTATCACACTGCACCAGCGGACTCAGTCTCCTCATTTGCCTTGGACATGGGATGAGTTGAGTCCAAGGGAGACTAAAGTTTGTCCAGCAGACCAAGTGAACAAATAAAAGTGAGAAATAAAAGTTTACATTTATGCATTTGTGAAGTCATGCAGGCAATGTGTCACTCTTTGTATATATTGTAAATAGTTTACTTTATAATAAGGAGCAGCAAATAGGTATTCTGAAGTGTATGATTGTAAGTGGTTTAAAAAAATCCATAGATTTTTATGTGTGCGTGTGTGTGTGTGTGTGTGTGTGTGTGTGTGTGTGTGTGTGTGTGTGTGTGTGTGTGTGTGTGTGTGTGTGTGTGTGTGTGTGTAAGCATAATTTAATTTGTACTTAATGCCACATAAGCTTAGTTGACCCCTTCTATTGATTCACATTTTGTCGAATCAGTGGAACAGGACTAAACATGAAATTTGTAAAGGACATGGCCTGTTCTCCCACTACCAACTTGGCAGGCAATGAAATATGATTAATTAGTCTCAACTGAACCCAATATTAGTAACTGTCAACTAATGGACCTGCTGCCATATTCTATATATATATATATATATATATATATATATATATATATATATATATATATATATATATATATACATCTACAGAGAGAGAGATGCAGCAAACATATATCCTTTGTCAGCTCATACCCTTAGTCCATTATACCTCTATCCCCTTCAACACAACAAACTTTTCTAATACTCCTATCTTGCCTATCTTAGTTCCTGCTTAATATTTCAGTTTATTTGCTCACTTGGAAAAGTTACTTTACAGATTCACAGCCACTTTTATACATTCACCCATATTGTAAACAGTCGAGCTTTTCCCTAAAAGGACTTCTTGCTTTGGAATAATATAAAGAATAACACCATTCATACTAGATTTCTGAACTACATTCTACTATGCTGAATTTCCAAAACAGCAAAAGGATTATCTTCTCTATGGTATAAATTAGTTTATGTTTGAGGTGGTATTTGAGAAGTAAACATTTCTGTCTGGAAAAATTCCACACATATTTTGTCACGGAAGCAAATGCTTTTTGTTTCTTTTATAAATCTGCATATAGGGACCTCAGAAAAAAAACTAACGTCTAGCTTTCACTGCTTGACATATTGTAGCTGGTACATCACACTTATGAACATTAAATGCAAAATCCAAGGGAAGCCACCAGATAACCCAACATTCTTGTCATTGCAGACTCACTTGTGAGACATATTTATGTCCCTCTCACCGGGCTGAGTAAGGTGAAAGTCACAGTCGGTTGCTTATCAGGGGTCAGGATTCACCATTTTGCGCAGGCACTCAGGTCATTGGACCCCAAGTACCAGTGTGACTCAGTCATAGTCCACGTGGGCAGAAATGACCTGAGACATACTTCCCTAGACTGTATGAAAAGAGATATTATGGAGCCCTCAGAATATCTGTCTCAAGCTGGTATGAGCCTAGCATTGAGCAGTATTCTACCTTCCCCATGGATAATGCCGCAATATGAGCAGAAAATGACTGACTTTACAATTAATTGTCTTATTTTCTGGTGTCATTCCAAGGTGGTGCAATATTTGTCAGCATGGAAGGAGATGACCAAAAGACCATGCTGCTTTGCCAAGGATGGTCTGCATCTTTCCCATCTAGGTTTTTGAATATTAGCTTAAACATTGTCTTCCCTCACAGTGTGTTTTTTTAGGCAAAGCCAAACTGAAAATACTTCTGAAATAACAAATCAAAACCAAGAAAATCTAAAAGTGTTACTGCTGAGTGCTAGGAGTCTAAACAAGAAACTCTACTACTTGGACATGATTTAATGTCACTGAGATCACCCTGGCAGTGCAAGACAATAATGCCTTCCAGGCATTTAGACAATATACTACACAGTCAGGGACTAAAGGTGGAGGTGTCTTGATTTATATCAAAAATAAATATACCTCAAGGCTGGTCAACCAGCAAATTCCATACCACTTCCTTGCAAGCTGTAGATCCCCCTCTATGAGCCAGGACAGATATAACATGTATGTAAGCATACTGGAAACATTCACCATCCAACCCAATACTGTATTCATGGGTGACTTTAATTACTCCACTATTAACTGGGAATCATATATAACACCAAAAGTACAGCCACAGAGATTTCTGGATTTTGTAAACCAGACTTCCTGGACCAAATTCTCAATACAGCAAGCATGAGTGCAAACATAGAGGATCTGGTACTCACTAATATGGGAGAGTGCTGCACACAACCCTAATGTAATATCTTCTCTGGTAAGGTCAGACCACAAAGTGGTCTCCTTTGAAGTAAAATTAAAACCTGGAAGCCCAGCTAACCTTGGAATGTTCTGGAACTACTCAAAGGCTAACTTACTATTATGAATTGATAATCTGGCAAAACTGCAAGCCCCTCTAAACCCTGAGAACAGTCCTGCCTACACTGAACTGTTCACAGACACCCTGTACAAGCATGTTAATAGCTGCAGAAAGGCAGCTGTACCCACTAGGAAGAAGTACAGACCTAACTCAAAAAACAAGCCAACCTGGTGGAGTCACAACATCAATAGGCTGCTAAGAGAAGCAAGAAAATCATGGCAAAAATTAGGAGGTGTAGCACCCAGCAGGATAAAAGTGTTCTTGTCAAACCAAACAAAGTCTACCAAAGACCAAGCTGAGGTAAATTTGGACTTCCATGCCAAGGACAACCACAAGGCATTCTTTAGCTCTCTCTGCAGTCTTAAAAGCAATACACATTTATGTGCAGATCTCATTGTTAATGGAGCCAACTATACTGAGACAGAAAATATAGCAAGTCTACTGGCTGACAAATTCAACTCCAACTTTACTCCTCTATCCCCAGCCTCCCCTCAGGAAAAAGCATCAACTATGACTCCCCCAGCTATCTCTAGGGTACAGGCCCTCAATGCTGTCTCTAAGGTCAAAAACACTGCATTGATGAGCCCCAGTAGCTTGAACCTTGACCTATCCGGGCCTCTGGAATCACTATTTAACCATAACCTTCAAACAAGCTTCATGTCTCACGAATGGAGAACAGCAACCATCATCCAGGGTAATTTACATGAAAACTACAGACTCATAAATCTCATTATTCTCTTATTTTATTTTATTATTTTTATTTTATTTACATTTGTTGACTGGGAGTGTCCAACTAGACGTAGGTCCATTTTCAGAGGAGGTCCAGGGAGAAAAGCTCCACAGTTAAAATAAACAGACAGAAGTTACATTGGATTACATAGCGATTAACAATTTAACATTGCAATTACTTACAACATATTTACAGATGAAGAACATAGTACATCAGTAGACACCTAGAATCTTTATCTGTGAAGTACATAACAGACATTAACAAATGTTACAATAAGATATTATTATGCAAAGCCATGAAAAGAATTATTATAGAAATGATTAGTAATGACATAGGAAACCACCAGACACTGGACCCAGCCCAATTTGATTTCATCAAGGGCAGGTCATACCTACTCATCCTGGTGGACTTCTTTGAGAAGAACACCAAGGTAATGTACAAGGGCAAAATAGTTCACACTGATCACCTTGACCTGGCAAAGACATTTGGCACAATACCTCACTAGGGAATTGTTGGAAAACTCAAGGTGTTAGGCATAAACCCTTATGTCACCCTGCTCTGGAACAGGGACCCTATCCATGTGAAACTGAGTTCCTCCCTACTCCAATTCAAGTATAACTTGGACAATTGGATGGGGAACAGGAAATTCATACCTGGATTGGCACCTATGTCTTTAATGGACATAGGCAGCATGTAAATGATTCATCTCCCAGGCCCCTACTTGTAAATGTTTCAACTACCAAGCCCCTGCTTACACTTACCAAGGGTACCAGAACTTGTCAGAGATTTGGGATGCATGGCTAGGCTTTAAAAAGCCCCAGTAGTTATTAGCCTCGTATACACCTATGAGCCCATGATCCTAATCCATACTCATTCATAATATTTGCCTAATGTAACTGACTTGTAATAAATATAATGGAATTTCTAAAAACAAAAGACAATGGTTAACATTTCTTTCTCGATCTGTGTGTATCTTGTTTCTGACCTTCTCAGAGCTCTTAATCCACACACTACTGCTCTAGCAAGCCCTAGCTGAATTGTATTCACCGGAAGTATTACATGTCATGGTGCATCATAAATCTTCAGAGTAGAAGCCTCTTTAACAAAGTCATTTAACATTCCAAAGTTTCTGCCTTGTTCCTGTGACCAAAATAAAAGAACATCATGCTCCAATAGCTTCCTTGGGGACACTGTTATATCTGATACTTCTGCTATGATCCAAGAGGGACCATTGCATAAGATTTACCTCTTAACTACAACATTATTTTTTTTTAAACTCTGGTTTGAGAACTTCCAGTGTCAAAACATAATATATCCAGTTAAAACCAGTCACAGAGGTTGGCATTTGCTTCTGTTCACTATAAAACCTTCCTGTTCTAGCCTGCCAAGTAGCTTAATACTATTATCTATTATGTTAAATACAATGGTAACTACATGCAATCTTCTCAGTGGCTGATCTTAGAAATACTTCTGGGGCTAATTATATACTGAGACACAATCTTCAACATATGTATCTGCTCAGAGGAATGTTGAAAGTGTAAAGACTGTAGCTTGTTTCTGCCTGTTTAACATGCCTTTACCCTTAATTAGTATCTAACGCTGAAAATAATATAGCAGTACACATAGTAACAACAACGTCTTCAACATTTTGAAGTGGAAAAATGTATCAACGTTGGAAGATGTATGCACATTATAGACTTGTCTTGTTTCAGAACTGTCACTTTCCTATTGCCCATTCAGCTCAGTGTACTCAACAGTTGCACTGTCTTTCTCTGTATTTCGATTTGTGTTCAGTTATGATTCTAAAAGCTATTTGAACTCTTATCGGTGCATGAATGGATAAATGATATTTCTTCAAGTGAAATATGTGTACAATATTCCACGAATAACACTTCCATACATATAATCAGAATCCTCATTACTCTGCTACAGGGCTTTCAGTGAAGCACTTGTGACTGAATTCTTTTTATTACAATGGATGATTCTATGATAATCTTTCATATAACTAGAATATTACTAGAATGTTTTTGGTGGTGGTGCTGCGGTAGCATTGTCGCCTCATAGCAAGACGTTGTGCCGTTCGATTCCCAGATAGAATGTGTTCTGTGTGGAGACATGCATGAATGGGCGTACCTTAGTTGAAGGTTGTGCGTCAGGGCTGGCAAACTCGGCATGTAAAAAATCTACTGCCAATCATTAGCGGACCAGAATTCCGCTGTGGCAACCCCTAACCGGGAAAAGCCAAAAGATACACACACACACACACACACACACACACACACACACACACACACACACACATTACTAGAATGTTTTGGAAACTTCCTAAGGGAGACATATTTGCTATCAGTACCACCTCAAGTAATCAAGCTTTCTTTCCAGTTGCTTTTCAGTCTCATTCTGAGCAGCATTACAGACATTCAGTTTTTAGTCAGAAACATGCATTCTGTTTCTAATCTGCAAATTATTCTGTATCTGTATTTCAAGAATCCTTTCATCATGTTGTGTCGGGCAGTTATTATGAACCAATATATTGCTTCTTTTATCTGATTTTCCAGTGGCACTGCATAGAAAATTAGCTTGCATTATCTGCACTTGCGCCCAAACTTAAATCAGAATTTGAATTGATAACTTTAGCTTGTGCCTTTAGTACATCAGAAGAGAGTGTGGAGATTTCTACACAGCATTAGGCAAATATTCACTTATTAAAAAGTAGCATCTGATAGACTACTGCATGTACCATCAAAATCAAGCTTAATTGTAATATAACTTCTTTGAATCACAAGTTCTCAAACCAGCAATCTGTAAAAGCAGCCTCTGTTCTGACCTGTCTGAAGTGCATTCAGATTGTGCATTTCAAATACACCCACAAGCATTTTCATTTGGTTCGGCTGTTTTGACTCAAGTTCAGGAAAATCTTATTGTGCAAATATATTTCATATTTTATCTAGCTTTGCAAAATTATTCTGACCTGCACATAGCCACACAGACCATATGTTCAATACAATGCTCTATGGGAACTTGCAACAAATTTGGGATACTTGCTGAGAAAATGATACGTTACGTTTGCACTAATAAAAATAGGTTATGAACTTTATTCAAAAATAATATATATATATATATATATATATATATATATATATATATATATATATATTTATATATATATATATATATATATATATATATATACGCATATCAGTATACAAAATGTTATATTTATTAAATTTATTTCTCATCATCCATTACTAAACTGCACTTCTGTGACTCACCTCTGAGTGACACCAAATCATGGACTCACAACTCATCTCAAATTACAGGAACAGGCACTACCATGAGACCTGCAAAGGGGACATGTTCTGGTCTCATTGCTTTTGTAGTCAATGAATGAAGACTCTCCATACTTGATTGATGATCCCAGGGTTGACAAAAAAATTCTGGCCACATATACATACACTATGCGTATTTATATATATATATATATATATATATATATATATATATATATATTGTATAATATTGTATAGTAAAAAATATATAAAAAAAAATAAAAAAACATTTTTCATAGATCCATGTATGTGTCTAATACAATCTGGTATATAATTATCTCAATTTCTTGCTGCTCTCACAGGTTGATATGGATGTCTGTAATATCTAGACTCATCCACGATGTACACACTACCAAGCTAGGATTGTTTTAACAAAAATATTCCAACATTTACCTATCACTTCCTTCACCTTGTTGATGTTATTGCCATAAGGGATAATTATACTAAGCTCCTGTTTCCTACAACTAGTTCGATGATTTCTATCCACTATTCTATTAGTGTTTACAAATTGCATCTATATCTTTGCTATCATAGCCTCTGGTTATAAAATCAGATCTTAATATTGATAACTCATTAGTCAGCGCATTGTCATCACAGCAAAGCCTGGACAATCTAAACGCTTGACCTTTAATTATGTTATTAAACACAGTAGGATTGTGCATACTATCACGATGTAAATAATTCGGGCAGTAGCAAGATTTCCTATGCACATTAGTGACAATAGTGCCTTCAACAATACTTATATTTACATCCAAATAATTAATGGAAACATTCGAATTCACCATTGTAAATTTCAAAAAATCACTTGTCATATTTATTTGATTCAAAAAGGCCTCTAGGTCCAGAACATTGCCCTGCCAAAGCAGAAAAAGATCATCCACAAAACGCCGGTGAAACAATATCTTTTGATGGTTAAACAAATATTGTTTCTCCCATGCTACCATTATTAAACTTA
This sequence comes from Protopterus annectens, assembly GCF_019279795.1. Taxonomy (NCBI): domain Eukaryota; kingdom Metazoa; phylum Chordata; order Ceratodontiformes; family Protopteridae; genus Protopterus; species Protopterus annectens. Next base: position 495,084,086 of record NC_056730.1, on the reverse strand, counting down.
TTCTGATATAAGAACAGATTATTCTCCAAAACCATTTCTAGTAAAAAACATAGAAAATCTGCTCTAAGGGTGTCCATCCCACCATCTGTTTCTAATAGCCCTTTCAATATAAATAGACCTTTATCGTTAGGGATAAGCGTTTAGATTGTCCAGGCTTTGCTGTGATGACAATGCGCTGACTAATGAGTTATCAATATTAAGATCTGATTTTATAACCAGAGGCTATGATAGCAAAGATATAGATGCAATTTGTAAACAAGTAGTTGCACAAAGGAATACGCAGGCAAAACCGTATTTCTCTAATAGTATAGTGGATAGAAATCATCGAACTAGTTGTAGGAAACAGGAGCTTAGTATAATTATATCAACAAGGTGAAGGAAGTGATAGGTAAATGTTGGAATATTTTGACTGTGGATGATGTTGTTAGGTAACAATCCTAGCTTGGTGTATAAAAATAACAAGACATTAAAACAACATGAGTCTAGATATTACAGACATCCCGAACAAGACGATTTATGGGCTCAAAGTAAATGGTTCTTGTAACTCAAAAATTTGGACCATTATTACAGTATAACGAGGAAAGAATGGTCTTAATGATTTGATATCTATCAAACCTGTCTTGAGAGCAAGAAAATTGAGATAATGTTATACCAGATTGTATTAGACACATACATGGATCTTAATGAAAATGTTTTTATTATTTTTATTTATATATTTTTACTATACAATATTATACAATATGGTTATGTATTTAGTTCAAGGGTGTTTTATGTTATGGCACTTTAAATGGATTCACTAATTATCTAATTAAGGTTTTGAATCTTAGTTAAATACAACTGAAATGATGGCGAATAAAGCTTTTATCGTATTTGCTATTCGTTTTATTTGTGGATTTATCTACACTGAAGAACTGTTATTGCTGATAAACTGTTATTCCTGCTTGCTACAGCTGACGGGGATTTTCTTGATATATATATATATATATATATATATATATATATATATATATATATATATTTAGTATACTGGTCATAAATCTGCTTTTAGCTACTCCACTAGTGCATTCCAAATATAGACTTTCAGACAGAATTATATTAAACATTGCCTCATAGACCAGGTAGAAGTTGTTTCTAAGTAACCTATGAGAAGTAGACAATGCCATCTTCTGTAGCTTTTCTGAATACTTCACGTTTTCCAGCCATTTGGTATTTCTGTTAAGGAATTATGTAATGGTGTACCTTGTAAGAAATAAACACTGCTTAATATTTGGCAACTGTCCTTCCTTTGAGATTGATGTGACATGACTTGTTGGTAGTCATTTCTCTGGTACTCTGATGAACAGCACTGTCGCTCCTGGAAAGAGGAACCACATTTATATCACAGTCTATATGCACTAAAGGGCATCTACATTTAAGTAGCCTGACTTTGTCAGTCTGATGTGAATTTCTCTGTCATATCCATTATAATGCAACCATCTTGCTATAATTGAATGATGGCATAAAATACAATTTTAATGGTGTGAAATTCTATACAATATACTACAGTGGCATCAGACTTTCCTATCCTAAGTCGTAGAGTTATATACCATACTCTTGTTAAGTGTTACTCTGAGGAGAAGGTGATGTGTTGACAATATGATCAGAACATGGACAGCCTTATGCATGCTTATAGATTACTGAAATGTACATTTCTGCAGTGCAGTGTGTGTAGCAGGCACATATATTGCTGTCATTGAATCACTTCATTATTTTTGTTCAGGGGGCCTGTATGCCCTGATCAAAGGCATTGCTGTCTGAAGATGAGCAATTATACTTGTGCTGATACATGCCCTCTCTATGATCTGTATGGGTGCAATAGTGTTGCAGGATCTCCCTGATCAGAATAATTTGCTGTTTTCCCATAGCTGCTATCTATATGTACTGAAGTAAAACAAATATATAGTCAGTTATGAGATTCTAGTAGCATCATGCCATGTAGGTGTTGGCAGCTTCATATGTTGTGACCTCAGCAATGACATTACTGTACTTAAGTTATGAAACATTGCACAATGTACATGCCAAAAGTCAACATGCTGGTACACTGTATATATCACAAATATAGCTAAGGATACCAGGCTATGCAGGCAATGTGTAAGGTGCCCAACTATGGGACTTATGTCCAGGAGGGATATTTTCTTTTAAGGTCACCTGTTTGTTGTTATGATAATGGTACATGGAGGAAATAACATGATCATGCCATAATAACTTGACAGTACATTCTCAGACTATAAGCACATCCCTACCACCTGCATGGCCATGCCCACTGCACTCATCATTGATCTTTTTCTTTTCCTTCTTCATGGCCAAAGAACCACCACTGGTCTGGTGCTGTTGTTGGACTCTCCAGCCTGCTGCATGTTGCTGTTGTTGGACTCTCCAGCCTGCTGCATATGTACCTCAATGTACCATGTAGTAATTTTGTAAAACTGCAGTTTGTGATGTCAACAAGTGCTGCTGATCATGTATATAGTGTGTATCACATCTTGCACAAGGCACCAGACACTTACGTTCTCTCCTCCTTCAAACATTTGAAGGTAGCAGCTCCTTCACTGTGATGATCTGTGACCAACATCATTTGTTAGCCACCACCCTGTGAATGGAAGGCAAGTCACTTTGTCACAATCTGTTACTGTCCCTTAGACACCACCTGTCCTAGGGCAGCCACCTCATCATCAGATCAGTGCAGTCCCAGCAGAGGTTACACAACACCACAATGCTGCCATACAATAGTCACAACAGTGGCAGCTGAAAAGGACAAAGCACGGTGTCATTGAAGCTACATACTCACAAAATACACAGCACACATGATATAAAAGAAGAAGCAAGTAATGTCACACTGGACAAACAGACATATCTGTCACTGCCAGAGCTTCTGTCACTCCTTCTTCCATTAAGTAGCATCTGCAAAACATTTGAAAGATGCCCTTCCAGTAGCCATACCTCCCAAGTGGCACTGTCTGAGATACCTGTTAAATTAACTTCATTGTTTTTTTTATGCATATTTAACACATCTACCCCTTTGACATCTTCAGGTACCATTCTCTCCCATCTCTAACTGTAACACTTGTGTTGTTTCTCCAGAAAGTACAGAGTGGTTGCAATCTACCAAAACACGATGATCAATGTATTTGTCTCTGTTCTGTCCCTAACCTGCATGTTTTCTCTATGCATGTTACACACACACATGCTTCATGTTGTTGTCTCTGTGTCTAGTCCTATGTTTTTTTAGAACTAGGGTGTCCATGTGGCAATTGTTTCCTGAACTTCACATCTGAGTAAAAATAAGTAGAATTTAAAATTTGCTTCACTTTGGAAGGGAGAAGACAAAGCTACCACACACAGTATACAGAGGACATAACCTTGTGCACACCCTTTACTTCCATAATTAACTTAAAGGCTGTGGTAGCTCATGGAATAGAGACTGTCTTTGTCACCATTTCATCCAACTGCACATTTTAGAATAATTGTTCAGTGCACAGATGCCTCACTTTCATTCTTCTCATTTCAGTTCTATGGCTTCAGTAGCGTGTACACTATGCATTTCCATGCTTAACATGTAGTCACAGACCCAGACACTATATTAACATATTGTCCAGTGTATGCCAAATCAAGCAGTGTATAAACCATTATTTATGCAAAGTTATGTTATGTGGCCTGGTGTGATATATGGTACATAGGTTCTCTGAGATACACTGTGTGATTCAGTGTTAGACATCTGTTCACCAGCCAGTACGTGGAAGTAACAACATGAGACATACCTTACAGGCCCAGTGGGTGGTACAGCTGTATGTAAAATTTCCTCAGCGGACTAGTGGATAAGGTACAGTTATTTATTTATTTATTTTATTTTACATTTGTTGACCGGGATAGTCCGACTGGATACATGTCCATTTTCAGTGGAGGCCCGGGGAGAAAAGCTCCAAACACAACATACAGAAAAAATACAGGTAAAATCATAATATCAAAACATGTTGCAAACAGTTTACAGACTCTGTTCAGTCAAGCAAGTTATACATTTGATCATTATTAAATTTATATAAGTATCTAAACTAACAATTATGTCATAGCTTGTATGTAGTATAAAGTACTGTTTGGCACAGTTATAAAAAGGAGCTAGTCAGGATTAGAACAAGGACATAACCAGTGTGTCTTCAAATGTCTGAGACTTTTTTTGAATTCAGTTAGTGAGGATACTAGAAGGTTTGCAGGAAGGGAGTTCCAAGTTTTGTCAAAAGAGTTGGCAAATAGGGAGTCCCCAGCTGAGCTATTCGTTCTGAATGTTTGAACCAGCAGTCTATTAGATGAGCGGAGTGGCTTGAGGTTACTGTAGGGGCTAATGATGTTTTTAAGTGCAAGCATATTTTCAGATTGGATGAGTACTTTATATGCCACTATAAGCTGGTTGTATAGAAGTAGGCTAGGTAATTCAAGCCACCCTAGAAGATTTAGGTTATGACAGTGGTGTATCCTAAATGCCGTGCCTGTGGCAAATCTAGCAATGTGGTTATAACAGCTAGAGAGCTTGCTAAGGTCAGATTTGTTCAGATTGGTGAATAAAGGGGAGGCATAGAGAAGGGTAGAGAGTAGATGGGAACGAGCAATAGCTGTTCTAGCAAGTGGAATAAGAAAAGGTTTAATCTTATAAAGGAAGCCAAGTTTTTTATTAATAGTTTTGATAGTTTGGTTGACATGCATATCAAATTTAAGGTTATTATCTACTATAACACCTAAGAGT
>NC_056730.1:495014312-495074312 GCF_019279795.1 Protopterus annectens | reverse complement strand
TGTTTGTTTGCTTGTTATTTCCCTGAAACACTAATTCCACCTAAAATGCAGCTTTTCAGCGCTTCTGTGGATCCCTAGTGATATCTGCATTGCTTACTGTACTTATTTCCTTGTTTCACTTGAAAGAAAGTTACTGTTTGTCGTTTTTGCATTTAAGTTACCTGTAACACATTGCATTTACGTTACCTGGCACTTGCTCACTAAAGCAATTATATAAGTCAGCACTAAAAAATTAAAAGCACTACACCCTCACAAACCCCACTGGCCCTTTTTTCAATTATAAAGGAATTCCCAATACTATTCTAGCATGTCCAAAGGTCAGTTGTCAATCTCCTCTCCGGTCCAGCTGGTGAATCTGGGAATCATGAGGCAATGTTACAACTGCCTCATGTACACAGACAACCCTCTCCTCCTCCCAACAAATTCCAACACATGTGAGAGATGCAACCATATAGCCAAACTGGAGGCTAAGCTCTCTCAACTCAGTACTGGCGTAACCAGTCAGGAGGAGAAGGAAACCACACTCACTACAATTCCAGTCTCACATAGACCTACCACGACAGCAAACCAAACACATAAACACACAAAAACATACTCGGAGGCTCTAAATAAAAATCTGCCTAAGCAGCAGAGACCTCCAAAGCAGACACCCAAGCAACCTCACACCCGAAACAAAACACGTGCAACACATAGCTCACAAAGCCCGTGTGCTGAACAGTCACAGCCCATAAGGCTAAACAACACACCTGATACAATTGTAATAGGTGACTCTATCGTCAGGCACACTGACATCCCACTCACCAGGCTGAACAAGGAGAAGGTCACGGTGAGCTGCTTGTCGGGCGCTAGGATCCACCACATAACACAAGCACTCAGGTCACTCCAAGGCAAGTATAAATATGACTCGGTCATTGTCCATGCTGGTGTGAATGACCTGAGACGTACCTCCCTTGGCTACATGAAAAGAGACATAGAGGAGCTTTCTGAGCATGTAGCCCAGGCAGGTATGACCCTGACCTTGAGTAGCGTCTTACCCTCACCAAGAATGATGCCACAATATGAAGACAAGATGATCAATTTCAACAATTGGCTTAAGTATTGGTGTCATTAAAAGGGGATCCAATGCCTGTCAGCCTGGGATGACATGCTCGACAAGCCACAATGCTTCGCTAGGGATGGCTTGCACCTGTCACCCCTGGGCTTTCAGATATTGGCAAAGGCTCTTGCTTCCCCCATAGTGCCTTTTTTAGGCAAGGCTCAAAACACAAACCCACCTCCATAGGTATCACAAGGGATAAGAAACTAAGAGTAATGCTACTCAACGCCAGAAGTCTAAACCTCAAGATGCATGCACTCAAAACTCTCCTTAGCATGGAGAACATTGATATCTTTGCAGTAACAGAAACCTGGTTCAAGGCTCCCGAGAGCACCCCAGCACTACCAGGTTATACCTCATACCATGCTTTTCGGCCCCAAAACTTGGACCGAACCGCAAAAGGAGGGGGAGTATCAATATTCGTCAAAGATACAAACACCTCCAGGTTGGTGGCACAGCATGAAGCATCAGAGACTATCCATGTGCAACTAACAGTGGGTAAAACTGCCTTCCAGTTTATAGCCTGCTACAGACCACCCTCCCAAACCCAGGAACCCCACTCGGCCTTCCTGAGATATGGAAATGGAAAATATGAAGGTCTCTCCAAACACCATTATATTGGGCGACTTCAACTACCCAAACATAGACTGGGAGCATTACTCTAGCCCCAACACCCTAGCCCAAAGGTTCCTAGAATTTATAAACTCAAATGCTTTGGAACAACTTGTTACCACTCTCACAAGAGGGGAAAACATACTGGACCTGATCATCACCAGCATGGGGACTCTATGCTCCAGACCAGAAGTGGATCCCTCACTGGTAAGATCAGACCATAAACAAATCTCACTGGATATTCACATCCCGACCCCACCCCCTGCCCAGAAAACCACAGTGAAAAACTTCTCTAAAGCAAATTTCACACTCCTCAAAACCAAGGTGGAATCCTTCAAAGCCCCCGAGCCTGTGGAAAATATGGCCCAGACCACAGAATCCTTTATAAACGCATTCTATGAACACCTTTAGGAATGCATAGATCATGCAATCCCAAATAAAACCAAGACCCAATCCTCCAAAGGCAGACGTCCTGTCTGGTGGACCCCAGCCATAAACAAACTAAACAATAGAAGGAGGAAGCTACTACATGATAGAGCAAAATCCCAAAAAGGGAAGGCATCTCTGATCAGTATTAGCAAAAAACTACGGGCACTCATAAAATCATCTAAGGCCAGCTTCGAGAGAAAAATTGCACAGGACACTAAGGATAATCACAAGGCTTTCTTTAGTTATGTTAGGAACCTGGGTGGGAATTCCCAGATATGCTCAGAATTAGTCCAAAATGACAAAAAATACATCGAACCCACAGACATTGCCAACATCCTAGCTGACAGGTTCAGCACAAACTTCTCCTCCCCCCTCCCCATGAAAAGGGCAAATATCTATCCCAGCAGAGTGCTGCCCCCCTGACATCTCAGATGCTCAGGTAAGAGCCGCCCTCTCCAAAGCAAAAAACACAGCATCAATGGGACCAGACGGTGTCCCGGGCTGCATCCTACATGAACTCCAAGAAGAGCTAAACCCAAACATAAAACTACTGTTCAATCTCAGCCTTACTACAGGATATGTACCCAAAGAGTGGTGTACAGCAACAGTGGTCCCTCTCCACAAAGGTGGTGCCTCAACGGATCCTGGAAACTATCACCCCATAAGACTGACTAGCTTGGTCTGCAAAGCTATGGAAAGGATCATCATGGACCTCATAAATAAAGATATTGGGGACCTACAGACACTGGATCCTACCCAGTTCAGCTTTGTTAAGGGCAGATCCTGCCTCCTAAACCTAGTCGATTTCTTTGAAACAGTCACCAAGGCCATTGATGAGGGGAAGGTGGTACACACAGCCTACCTGGACTCACAAAAACCTTTGATACAATACTCCACTCAGGCATTATAGATAAGCTCACCAGCTTAAATATAAACCCCTATGTCACTAGATGGGTTGCAAACTGGCTCAAGGACAGAACCCACATGGTTAGAATTGCTGGAGCCATGTCAGACTCCAAACCAGTTACAATTGGCATCCCACAAGGCTCAGTCCTGGGACCTCTCTTGTTCGGTATATATTTCTCGGAGGTACAGGCCAACACGGAAGGACTGTGGCTGACCAAGTTCGCAGATGACTGCAAACTGGGCGCCTTAATCGACTCTCCAGCCGACACAAGCATCCTCCAAAAGGGTCTCATAGAAACAGACAACTGGTGCCAGAGCCATGGCCTCAAGCTAAATGCCAAAAAGTGTATAGTCATCCCCTTTGGCAAAAACAAAGTGCCCACAAATTACCACATAGGTGGTAATCCATTAAGTACAGAAGAAGTAATTAGGGACCTGGGGACCCAAGTTGATAGCAATCTCTCATTTGACAACCAGGTGGCCAAAGTGGTTAGAAAAACATTTTATATAGCTCACCTAATCATGAAGGGATTCACATCTAGATCAGGGGAGGTCATCGTGCCTCTTTACTCATCCCTCATCACCTGCAGCAACTGGAAAGACCCCAAAACTACCTCACCAAGAGGATCAAAGGGCTCAAACAGATGCCATATGCTGCCCGGTTAAAGAAACTCCAGCTCTACTCAGTGGCATACCACCTGCTCAGAGGCGATCTGTGCCTGACGTATAAAGCCATGTCCAACCCGGAATTAATGGACATGCTGCACCTCAGAAAATCCAAATCCCATCAAGCTACGCACTCGAGAGACTTGAACCTCAGCACTGAAATAAATAGGACATGCTGGAGGGACAGATTCATAACCCAGAGGCTCCCTTCACTCTGGAATAAAATCCCAGTCCAGGTTAGGCAGAGTCCCTCATTGACTCTCTTCAAGAGGAATCTTGATGAGTGGATGGTAGGTTTACCCCGGGCATCACTTCTGTGTCATTGTTAGACAGAGGCACAGTATATTAACCCCGAAAAAGGGCATATCAAAATTAATTTAAAATGGGTGGCGAAAGCCAAACACACTCTGGCTAGGCTTATAAATGCCCTAGGGCAGATAGCCTAGTATGAACCTATGAACCTATGAACCTATGACAGAGGAAGGACGACAAGGAGACATGGTGGTGGAATGAGGAAGTACAGGAGAGTATACAGAGAAAGAGGTTGGCAAAGAAGAAGTGGGATTGTCAGAGAGATGAAGAAAGTAGACAGGAGTATAAGGAGATGAGGTGCATGGCAAAGAGAGAGGTGGCAAAGGCTAAGGATAAGGCATATGAAGAGTTGTATGAAAGGTTGGACACTAAGGCGGGAGAAAAGGACCTGTACCAATTGGATAGACAGAGGGACTGATTTAGGAAAGATGTGCAACAGGTAAAGGTGATAAAGGATAATGAGGGAAACATACTCACAAGCGAGGAGAGTGTGTTGAGGAGATGGAAAGAGTACTTTGAGGGGTTGATGAATGAAGAGAATGAGAGGGAGAGAAGGTTGGATGATGTAGGGATAGTAAATCATGAAGTACAATGGATTAGCAAGGAGGACGTAAGGATAGCTATGAAGAGAATGAAGAATGGAAAGGCTGCTGGCCCAGATGACATACCTGTGGAGGCATGGAGGTGTTTAGTTGAAATGGCAGTGGACTTTTTAACCAGATTATTTAATGAAATCTTGGAAAGTGAGAGGTTGCCTGAGGAATGAAGAAAAAGTTTGTTGGTACCGATTTTTAAGAATAAGAGTGATGTGCAGAGCTGTAGTAACTACAGAAGGATAAAACTGATCAGTCACAGCATGAAGTTATGGGAAAGAGTAGTGGAAGCAAGGTTAAGAATAGATGTGATGATTAGTGATCAGCAGTATGGTTTCATGCCAGGAAAGAGCACTACAGATGCGATCTTTGCTCTGAGGGTGTTGATGGAGAAGTACAGAGAATGTCGGAAGGAGTTGCATTGTGTTTTTGTAGACTTAGAGAAAGCATATGACAGGGTGCCTAGAGAGGAGTTGTGGTATTGTATGAGGAAGTCAGGAGTGTCAGAAAAGTATGTAAGAGTGATACAGGATATGTACGAGGGTAGTGTGACAGCGGTGAGATCTGCTGTGGGAGTAACGGATGCGTTTAAGGTGGTGGTGGGGTTACATCAAGGATCAGCTCTGAGCCCTTTCTTATTTGCAATGGTGATGGACAGGTTGACAGACGAGATCAGACAGGAGTCCCCGTGGACTATGATGTTTGCAGATGACATTGTGATCTGTAGTGAGAGTAGGGAACAGGTGGAGGAGACCCTGGAGAGATGGAGATATGCTCTAGAGAGAAGAGGAATGAAGGTCAGCAGGACTAAGACAGAATATATGTGTGTGAATGAGAGGGAGGATAGAGGAATGGTGAAGATGCAAGGAGTAGAGGTGGCGAAGGTGGATGAGTTTAAATACTTGAGGTCAATAGTTCAGAGTAATGGTGAGTGTGGAAGAGAGGTGAAGAAGAGAGTACAGGCAGGATGGAGTGGATGGAGAAGAGTGTCAGGAGTGATTTGTGACAGACGAGTACCTGTAAGAGTGAAAGGGAAGGTCTACAAGAGGGTAGTGAGACCAGCTATGTTATATGGGTTGGAGACAGTGGCATTGACAAAAAGGCAGGAGTTGAGCTGGATGTGACAGAATTAAAGATGTTAAGATTTGCACTGGGTGTGACGAGGGTGGACAGGATTAGGAATACGTATATTAGAGGGTCAGCCCAGGTTGGAAGGTTTGGAGACAAAGCCAGAAAGGCACGATTACATTGGTTTGGACATGTGCTGAGGAGGGATGCTGAGTATATTGGGAAAAAGATGCTAAGGATGAAGCTACCAGGTAACAGGAAAAGAGGAAGGCCTAAGATAAGGTTTATGAATGTGGTGAGAGAGGACATGTAGGTGGTTGGTGTGACAGAGCAAGATGCAGAGGACAGAAAGAAATGGAAACAGGTGTTCTGCTGTGGCGACCCCTAATGGGAACAGCCAAAAGAAGATGATAATAGATAAATATATATATATATATATATATATATATATATATATATATATATATATATATATACACACATTCATATCTGTCTTTCTTTCTCTCTGTATAAACACACACACACATACACACATAAAAAAAGATTATTGGGTTTGAACATCTCATCTTTTTACAAGAATTGGACCCTTTCTGCATTCTGTGTACCTTTACTAGCTGTTATTAGTAATGTGCATTTTAATATAGCCTGACATGGAAAGTGATTGTTCATTGTGTTTTTGTATTTATGGATTATAGGAAGTAACTGCTTATGTTGGGATGCTTGTGTCATAGATTTGAACTGTATGCAAATGCTCAGCACAGATTCTAGCTGATGTAAGTGCACTCTAGCATCTGCGTCATCAAACTGATAGAAAGTGGTGATGTACAACCCAACCCCAGGTCAAATTCACCTCCTGCCGAATACTCCTAACCACACCCTAAAAAGACCTCCACCAAAACACAACCAACTTCAACATCCTCTTCTGGCTTACAAAATTAGATTCTCAATGCCCATAGCACCTGTAACAAAATATCTGAGCTAGGTGCAAGGACAGATTGGTACTACTACCACATTGCAGGAAACACAGGAATGTGGTTACAGCCAGAAGTCAAAACTGAAGTAATTATATCTCTTGGCTATAGTATCATTAGAAAAGATGGAACAGATGAAGGGGCAGGTGGAGTAGCTACCATGTTTCAGTCCACACTGCAGCTTTAAATTAACACACAACTATTCCAGAAATTAGTGATTAAGAGTTACTAATAATGAAACTCGTATCAAATGAGCAAATATCCATATTCATTGTAGCTGCCTACATCCTCCCTTCCCCAAACAATGCTAATATAGTGGAAAATATCCTAAGTTTGCTATCCTCTACAATTAATCAAGAAACTGTTGTACTCTGTGAAGTCAACGTAGATTGGACCACTAATGCAAAAAACCCTCCCTGCCAGCAAAATTAACCTCTTGCACTTCACCCAAAAGATCAATGAACCAACCAGAATTGACAAAATATCCAAAAAAGCATCCATTCTAGATTGCATGTTTTAAATCAATCCTGAAAAATATCAAACCAGCTGGCACTCTCCCAGACACTCTCGTTACCCTCTTTACATCAACAGAGATTATCACAAGCTCCTTAAATCCCTACATTTTAATTATGTTAGAAATGTAACACATATTAGTAAAACCATCTTTAACAACAAACCTCAAGCAATGTAACATGGAGCCCCTCAAATACCTTCCACTACTGGGTGAAGCAGTCTCTTATTTCAATAAATCTTTTATCATCATACTAACACATTACCCTTGGCTAACCTATCAATCTCAACTACTAATAAAAGATCAGGGAAAAGTCTGGAAACTATGACACACACACACACACACACACACACACACACACACACACACACACACACACACACACACACACACACACACACACAAAATCTAAGAAACTAAGAAACTACACAAAGATAAATTAATTTCTTCTCCACTAACCAGGCCACACATACAAAAAAAACACCAATGGATTCCGTCAAAACTTAAATAACATTGAAACTAGGCAAAAAGCCTACTGTAGTCCACTTTCCATTTGAAACTAACAAAGTTATAGCTGTTAAATTCAATAACCACTTCATGTACTGTATCATTCTCAACTTCCCCAACAATAATCCATCCCTTAAGTCCCTACCTCCCAAAAATCCAAACTGCATACCCAAACTCCCCTTGAAAAGAGTCCAAACCAATGCCATCAAAAAACACATTCAAAAACTGAAACCCACAGTACAGGTAACTGACAACCTGCCAATGCAATATCTCTGCATAGTTGCCAGTAGTATAAGTTATCCAGTAACCATCCTTATTAATAAAAGCATAATAGAAAACTACATCCCTACCCTATGGAAAGCTTCCTACACAAAACCACTTCACAAAAATGAAATTGTCTAACTATCACCCCAGAGCAATCCTCCCACCACTCTCCAAAGTATTCAAAAATTTATCCATCTATAACTTCTAACCTTTCTTCTTGAAAACCAAGTATTTTCCCCAACAAACATGGTTTTTCATCTCACCACAGCACCAGCGCAGCCCTGCTGCATTTTATTGATACTGTTAATCAAAGCAGAAATTCAGGCATTATTATCTTCATTGTTTTTCTTAACATATCAAAAGCCTTTGATACAGTTTCACACAAACATCTACACAGACTCTGTTTTAGTTGCCCCATACCTTTCACTATTAAATGGTTCAGCAGATACCCCAATAATCACATCCAGTCTGTATAACGGACTCCCACCTCACCTTCCTCCCAGTTGCAGAAGGTGTCCCCAAAGTTTCTATACTAGGACCCATACTTTTCAACATCTTCATTAACAACATGCACAAAGAATCAAAACCTGAAACCTTCTTTCAGTATGCAGATGATTCTACAATACTCTGGTCAGCCACCAGTCTATCCACCATAGAAACCATTACACAAGATACTTTCACTTCTGTGCAAGATGGCTAAAAAATCTCAGCTGCTTTTAGCCCCCCCCCCCAAAAAAAACCTTCTATTCCTGTCAAAAAATACCACCAAACTCAATATTTTCTTCTCAGATAACACAAAATCAAACATGTCATCAAAACTAAACTATTAGACATTATCACTGACAACATGTTAAACTGTGATCTTCACTATGTCCAAGTCCCCATAGACAAGGTGCCTTACCATATCCTGGCCAGCTAAAGGCCACCCTCTATAACCCACAAGGCTCACAACTCTTGCCTAGACCTACTAGAGGAAGTCACCATCCAACCAATTATCCTATACATGGGAGACTTTACCCCTTTATAGACTGGGAAATGTACACTACATGTAAACACACAGGCACAATGTTTACAGACCTTTTCAGCATGAACACCCTGAACCATTCCAACCAAAATGTGCACACTCCAACCAAAGGATCAAATTTACAGGACCTTGTACTCACCAACATTGGGGAGCATTGTACCTTCCCCTGCCACATCATCATTGATGAGGTCAGAAAACAAAACTTTTTCCTTTGAAATAAAAATCAACCCAGAAAACCCAACTAAATTTATAACAGTTAGGAGCTATTCTAAAGCAAACTACTACCTATGCAGATTTATTCACAGAAGCCCTGTACAAATCTGTAAATGGCTGCATTGAGGCTGCCATACCTACCAGAAGTAATCCCAAGTCAAATGCCAAAAACAAACCACACCGGTGGTATACTTACCTTAACAGGGTACATAACAAAAGAAAAAAGTCATAACCAAAATCAGAAAGAGCAACTTTCACAGAGACAAGACATCTTTGACTAAATAAGAAGCTAAGAGTTCTAATAAAGACTAACAAGGCCAGTTAAGATGTTAGGATATCATCTCAGGCTAAGGACAATGACACAGCCTTCTTCAGCTATGTCAGGAACCTTAAAGGTGGCAATCATCAGCGTGAAGAACTGGTGGTAAATCGATCAACCTTCACTGACCAGGGTGACATATTAAATCAACTGGTTGATAAATTTAGCTCTAACTTCACCCCTCCCAACCCCTACTACCCCCTGTGAAATCTCTATTAGCATATCTCCCCTAATTATCAACAAGTAGCAGATCCTGATGGTGCTTTCTAAGATGAAAAACATTGCATCAGTGGACCCTGACAATATCCCCGGTTGCCTCCTAAATATCCTAAACAATGACTTAGCAGGACGACTTGAGGCACTCTTCAACTACAGCCTCAAAACAGGTTATGTGCCAGGTAAATGGAGGGCTGCAATAGTCATTCATCCCTCTTCATCAGGTTGGACCATCAACTGACCCCAGGAACTATAGACCCATCAGTCTGACAAGTCTAGTATACAAAGCCACGGAACAAATTATCATGAAAATGATCAACGAGACATTGACAATCTACAGACACATCCCGGTCTGGCTCAGTTAAGAGAAGATCTTGCCTATTCAACCTGGTAGACTTCTTCAAGAGGGTCACCAAGGCTATGGATGAGGGGAAAATGGTGAATACCGCTTACCTTGTCCTGGCCAAGGCATTCGATACAATACCCCACTACTCAGCTATTTTTGACAAACTCTTAGAGCTAGGCATAAATCCCTGTATAACTCACTGGATTGCTGGCTGACTCACAGATAGGACTCAAGAAGTCAGGATCAGTGAGACAACCTTCATCATTAAACCAGTCACCAACAGAGTATCGCGTGCTCTGTACTGAACCCATTCCTGTTTGGCATCTACTTCTCAGAAATTAAGGCTAATGTCAAAAGCCTCTGGCTCACCAGTTTCACAGATGACTGTAAATTGGGAGCTATCATAGATTCCCCCCACGACACCAGCATCCTAACAGAGGATCTAATGCAAACATATGACTGGTGCCAAAGCCACAGATTAAATCTCACTGTGAAGAAATACATTATAGTGCCCTTTGGGAAAAATCCACCCAACCTAATTACCCCATCAAGTAAAAGTTAACCCAGTAGTTAGGGATATTGGACCACATGTAGACAGTATTCCAACCTTCAACCAACATGTAGCCAAGATAGGAAGAAAATCATCCTATGTCACCCAACTCATAAGCAAGAGTATGGCATCCAGGTCCAAGGGAGTTATAGTGCCAATTTATTTGGCCCTTGTCAAACCCATCATTGAGTACAATGCCTCCTTCGTCATGTACCTAACCAGGCACTTGAAACAGTTGGAATGCCCTCAAAGGTTCCTCACCAGGAGAATCCAGGCTACGAATGCCCTATCCTACACAGACTGCCTTAAGGACCTATCTCTGTACTCAGTCTCCTACGGGTCACTGACAGGCAATCTTGTTTGTTTTTTTCAGCTTTTCCTGGTTAGGGGTCACCAAAGCGGAACTCTGGTCCGCTAATGATTGGCAGTAGATTTTTATGGTAGCCATGGTGCCAGCTCGACGCCCAACCTTCAACGAAGGCACGCTCATTTCACGCATGATTTCGAATGCCACTCAACCGCGGGGAGGACATGCAGACTCCAGCTCCACACAGAAGGTGCTCCAGCTGAGAATCGATGCCTGGCATATAAAGCATGCTCAGATCCATCTCTGATGGATCTCTTGTACATCGGCAAAACAAGCAGCACCATAACCAGTAGATCAAAGGACCGGAACTTTGCCTGTGACATAAACAGAACATGCTGGAGAAACGAATATGTGTCTCAGAGGATCCCTGCACTATGGAATAAGCTCCTGATCCCCATGAAGCAGAGTTCATCCCTGACTCTATTCAAACAAAACATTGATCATTGGATAGAAAATGGAAAATTGCCCCTTGTCTGGCCCCCATGTCTCTCATGGACAGAGTCTGGCAGTAAGTAAATTCATCCCCAACTAACATAACCTCCCTCACATAATCCTTAGCTACTTCCTTCCTAACATAACACACCGTATAGGTGTCCAAGGTACTTGATAACAAAACAGGGTCAGGTTGAACTGCTGAGCTTATAAAGACCCTGGTGGCCTTTAGTCTAGTTTAAACCTATGAACATATAGACTCTACAAACAAAAAAACACATCAAGCTAGCTTCTGCATGTAGAGCAAAAACCCTTCTAAAGGATCATAATAAACAATAGCAACCGCCTTCCTACTCTCCCCTGCTCTTTTATATGCCTCAGCAATATTTACAAATCTCCACACTTCTACCTAACAAACTGGAAACATGTTACAATAAAATTTGTATGCAGTCTAACAACCCACTTCCACCACTGCATAGCCCTAAACACATTCAACTGGTTTGAAATCACACAATACATCTCTGTATTGCAATTGCTCATGGCACTCAAGGTACTACACCACCCACTTAATACATCCACACTGACCAACCTCATCAATTGCCAAACAGAAATTTACATTGCAATGAAGTTAAACTAGCTGAATCAAACAAATTCAGTAACTTATACAGTGACTGACTGTAGTAGGTCAGCATCTCTAAAGTATGGAACCTTCCAAGTAATATCAGACTATTGAGCAATATAAAACACTTCATATCTGCACTGAAACATTACTTGATGATAAGCAAACTATGTAGCTGTACTTTAACCACATTTATTTACACTTTTTCTTCCACCTTCATTTCCCGTCTCCCATGTACCACGAACATGTCCCCTCCTCCTATTTTTTCGATTCACTTGCCTCTCTGCTGTCACTATCTTCTCCTCTACATGGTTTCTCCATGTATTACCTTCTGTTAACCATCTCCACCGCTAAATACACTACTACCCACTAATTCTCTCTGCTTTCACCATTATCTGAACTAAACTATTTTTACATCCAAGCCTCTCGCCTTAGGCACTAACATGCTACTTGTGATTATTCAGAAGCACCGGTTTTCAAACTTATCAAACTTTTTGAACTTTGTAACATTGAGCTATAATATCCAGGGTTATCTGTTTCCTATACTTTGTAAAATATTTGAACTTTCTAGCAATGTGTAAATACATTTGTTTTCATGCCATATTAATATGTCTACATTACTGGAGCTTTTCATTTTTGGATCTCTGCTAAAATTGGGCGTACAATCCCAATTGGACTTTCCTGGTAACAAAAGCCAATAAATAATTATACAAAGTTATACTAACAAACTAGAAATATAATTGCATACATTAAATAAAATGATTTATAAAGAGGTTGGAAAGTTACAAAGCTACAAAGAAGCATTTGGTACTATGAAGAAAAATAAATACAGCGTTAATATTAGAAAGCAAATTAGAAGTGCACACTGTTCTTGGGTCTCCATTTTACCTTATTCTTTTCGTTTCTTTTTCTCAAAAAATAGCTTTAACAGATAGTGAAGGACAATAAGAGAATGGAAAGGGAGGATGAGGTTTGAAGAGGTTTAGAAAAGATGACGCAATAAAGAATAACATGCTGTTTCTTACAATGAGGACAGGAACAGTTTAATGTTACGAAGTGATTCATATTCACTAAAGTAGAGGGAAGGAATTCTTGGTTTTGGGGTCTAAAGTGGAGAACACATGGTCAGTGCTCAGAAGTTTATTGGAGGATGAGAGAAAGGAAGAAAGAATGAAGAGGGATGGTTCTAACTGCAGGTCACGGTATCTGAAGGATGGAACAAGTTGCATGGAAATTCATTGGTAGGACAGAAATATGTCAGTGGAGGGGATAGATTTTAGCCTGGCAAACATTTCCCTAGTTCTATTCCAGTTGAGAGTGAGATTTCTTCTTTCTAATCAGGAGAAAAGTTCTGAAGTCTCAAAGAAAGTCAGACTTGATGCTGTCTAAGGTGGGTCCATGCATAACAGACAATGATGGAACAAGAAATGCTGCTGCCTCAGAGAGTTTGGGTCTCCAGTTTAGTTCCTGCCTTCTGAAACTTCAGTGCAAAGTTGTATGTCTACCCTGTGCCCATATCCCAAACACATGTACGTAGCAGAACACTCTAAACTGCATGCAGTGTGCATGCGAGTGTGTGTGTGTGTGTGTGTGTGTGTGTGTGTGTGTGTGTGTGTGTGTGTGTGTGTGTGTGTGTGTGTGTGTGTGTGTGTGTGTGTGTGTGTGTGTGTGTGTGTGTGTGTGTGTGTGTGTGTTTTAGTACTGAAAACTGATTGATGGAAGCTTGTTATGAAGGACAGGTGGATGGATGGCTGGATGGATGGATGCATCACAGAATCATAGAAAAGATGCAGCATCTGGACCATGTGGCTATTTAAGTCTTCCCAGTACCCACGTTTAGACCTTACTTCCTTTTTCAAGGAGTGATAGGCCAGTTATGCCAGGACTGAATTTGTGTCTACTCATATAGTTGTCTAACTCCTTTTTAAACAGTCACATTGCTTGATCTGGAGTGGAAGTTTATTCCAGACAAGATGCAATTATTGTATGACTGATGACTGTCTCTCCTCCATGATCTGTTTATTTGCTAAAGCAAGGTCAGATTTCTGGTTCTAGTGTTCACTGGACTATTAGATTTGTGGAAATATAAGGATTCTTGAACTGTCTTATCCCTAATGGCTCAAAAAGCAAGGCACAAATCACCCTTAAGGAGTCTATTGGAAGCTGAAAAAAATCTATTGGATACTGAAAAAAGAAAAGAGTCTCCAGTCTCTCCTGGTAGTTCAGGTATTTTATATATGTGATCTTTTTTGCAAGTAACCTTGAGATTTCTCCAACTGTTTAATATGGCTAGTAAGATACATCCCAAAGGGGCATTTAGCATGGTTAGCATGGACTATAGAGGGGTAAGGACCTGTTTTGATCTCTAGGAGGTAGCCTTTGTGATCAGCTGCACCAAGTACAAGGAAAGCCTAACCACTATTGCAACATGATGATCAAATTTGAAACAATAATGTACCCATGTTCCAAGGTCTTCCACAACATCTTCATTTTGGAGTGGAGTGTTATCTATACTATAAGATGAGTGCAGGGAGTTTTTTACTATATTTGACAATATTGCACATTTTTGCATTTGATTCTATCCTGTTTTCTGTCACCAGATATTCACAACTGTAAGTTAAAGTTGTTGTTTCTGTATATCAGAAAGGGATTTGAGGGTGACACCCAGTTTACAGTCATCTGCAAACTTGTTTAACCAGAGATCCCAATTTTTGATTTGGATATCAGAGAAGTATATGCTTAATAACAGAGGTATCAGCATGGATTCATGTAGCACTCCACTGGTCACCTTAATGCTCTCTGAGAATGTACCTACCCCACTCACTTTGTGAGTTCTGTTCCTCAGCCAGTATGTTAACTACATAGGGATCAGTTTGGAGTCCATTTAGCTTGTTAATTATGCTAGCATGTGGTATAGTATCACATGACTTACAGAGGTCAAAATGTGGTACGCGGATAGCATGACCACTGTCGATAGCTTGAGTTACCATCTCAAAGAAGTTTTCCAGATTCATTAGACAGGATCTACCCTTAACCAAGCCAAACTGCTGGAGGTCAAGTCATACACGATTTTTAATATCATAGTTTATTGGGTCAGTTATGATTCATTTTATGGCCTCTCAGATGTGGCTCTTTGGGCTAATGGGTCTGTAGTTTTCAGGATCCATGTTGGGGCCGCCCTTGTGATGTGGCATCACAACTTCTGTCCTTCATATCTTGGGGGCTAAAGACAGGGACTACGTTCAGGCTGAAGAGCTATAAAAGCAGGACGGCCAGCACAAGTTTAGTACTCTTTAGCAGGCAGACAAGTATTTATCAGGTCCAAACACCAAAGCGTGTAAATGAGCAGCCAAAAATAAACTCAGAATCCAAAATCACCAGGCTCACCTATCTATGTCAAACAGAGACCTATCTATGTCAAACAGAGCTCCTCATTAGCACTCTTCAAGAAAAATCTTGATGATTGGATGGGAAATAGGAAATTCATCCCAGGGATCACTTCTGTGGCTCTGCTCGACAGGGGCACAGGAAAATAATTTTCTTGGGTGGCGAAAGCCAGGGTACATTTTTTGGCTATGCTTATATAGGCCCTAGGGCCAATAGCCTAGTACCTACCTATGAACCTATGTAGTGTAAAGGATGAAAAACCATATAGAATAAAAAATTGCAAATAAAAATGCATGGTTCCAATGAATGTCCATAGCTAAAGATTCAACAGACTTTTTATTCTTGTGAAAACAAAAAAAAACGAGAACTGGTTAAGTGGTTTTGTCCCTGAAAATGGCACTTCCGCAGAAGCAGTACAAAAAGATATTACACGAGTATATATATATATATATATATATATATATATATATATATATATATATACACAGTAATTAAAGAATCATGTGACATTGTAAATTAATTAAGGAATTTGGGAGATACCATTCTACCCTAGTAAGAATTATAAACTTAAAATGAGAAAACCAGAAAAAAACATAAAATCATATATTAGAAGCACTCCTTAAAAATTGCAACTATTAAAAATAACATCTATTGAAAGAAATTGTAAAAAATATGTATCGGCAATATATTGTTTAAAAATGTATAGCAATATATTGTTTAAAAAATAAACAAACCATGAATAACATAACAGCGCTTAGCTATTTATCAGGTACCATGGAGGATGTATTTTTTTGTTTTGAAAAGTACTTTTACCAAGTGTTCTTTAGTGATAACTGGGGTGTTTGATATCTTTTGGGATATGTGGATTTTGTTTACTAGTGTCAATTTACACTGAATTTGTTTGCTAATGTAATTGCAATATCCATTGGATCAAAGTAGGTAGTGCTATTTTGAATACGTTTAGAACAATTGTGGGTGTTATTTCTTAATTTCCCCATGTAAGTAATGAAGAGTTTGTAATTATCCTTAACTTCTGATGCTAGTCTAAGTTCATAGGATGCATGTGTTTTCTTGATGGTGTTTGATAATGTTCCAATATTGACCTTGATTTGTGAGTCTGTAGTTTTGCTGTATATTCTAAGAAGCTTTTCTAATGGTTATTTATTCATGAGGCCCACCAAGCTGGTTTGCTCTTGAGCTTCCCCTTTTGTTTAGTTTTGGTAGGGACTGTCAGGTTAATATGTGTATCTACATGACTGTAGAAATTATTTGCATATCTGCTAGCCATGTCATTGTTTTGAGGGTTACAGTTATGCAGTTAGACTTGAATTTTGAGACTTCATCATATTGTTGTAGGAGGTAAGAAGATTTGAAGTCTGTGAATATCCTGATAGTTGCAACTTATGCATTCTGGCGTTTGAAGGTAAAGACATCTTGTTTGTGGTTCAGCTTAACTGAGGAAGGGTATGTTAATGAGCCAGTGCACATAGACAAGATGGATGGATGGAAGGATTTCTTGTTTTGGATAGAATATTTGCATCCTCCAATTTTTGTTTTGAGATTAAAAGCACTTAGCAATTACAGCATCAGCATTATATCAATTCTTCTCTGAATGCGGAAGGGTCAGCAGTTTGATATGTAAGGAATGATCATTAAAGTTGAAGTACCAAAGAAGGAAACACGGTCATTAAGTCCAATAACTACAAAGAGTACTACCACTGGAGAGTATTATTTTTAATCCTAAAGCTTACAACTAAATATTGCATCATTTTATTGATATTATTAAATAATGATGTAAATATAAATTATACAAATTGCCTTGAGTCTGCAAATGATGAAATGAAACATGGCAGTACCCCTCAGAAATGTGCAAGAGTTACATGATTAGTGCAGTGATCAGCCTATCTGAACACCATCATTTGAACAGGTACATCGCTTGAGCTCAGATGTTAGCAATAGCATTTTAACTGGTTGACATATGGTAGTAGCCAGTATGAAAGCCAGCATCCATGATGCTGCATGTTGCTACCATCTACATCACAGAAGATTCCATAAGCAGCTGACATGTAATCCTCTCCATGATCAGGATATTGCTCACTGTTACTCTGTGGACAGACACATTATACAGGAGCTAGGAGACATGTGACATTCTTATATGAGAACAAGGAGAATGAATAGTCTGCCTGTCTCAGTGGACGTGAACGTATTTGTTAACTAAAGTAGAGCACTAATCCACATGGACCTTTTTCAGACTAAGCCTTGGAGTACTGGCTTGTTAAGTGGCTTTCTCCAAGTCATACAGTAGGCAAATGGAAGCTGAGGAAATCAAACCCTAGGACCACAGAAAGTAGTTTCTTAACAACTCCTAGCCTTAATTCTTTGTAATATATGCCAGACAAGTGTCAGTCTGTACCAGTCTTTGAAGCATTAACCTTCCTTTCAGCAGGGACTTGTCATGATCCAAATAGGGACATGCAAGAGGTTTCACAGACCTCAGCCTCGTAAATCCTAAATAAGCTCTTAGATGTGAGGTTGATGCATGTGGAGGAGCATATTCGGTTTCCATGGACAATACAGGAGATCACTACCATTACGTGGGCAGTCTATGATATAACCTACATGTCTATCAAGGCCCCACCTAGTATCCAGATGGTGAATAGTACACATGATATTATATACATTATTGAACATATGCTAGTATATGTGCAACATATACTAGTGCTTTCCACATAGTTATCTATGGGGTAGATGCAAACATCGTCAGCAGTAGAGGCCATGAAAGTCTGGTCCCGTGAACATAGGTAGCAGACCACTCATAAAAGTGCTTGCTGTTGTGTGTTGTAGGTGATGCCACATATGCCTTGAAGCCATGGCTGATGCCCCCCAACCACATCCCCTAGAATGTGGTGGAGATACAACACATTGTGTTGTCACAGACAAGGAACATCATTGAATATGTGTGGATGCTGAAGTCTTACTTCCACTGCCTTGATGCAATGCTGGAGTACTGTAGTATGCTACAGAAACCTACAGCAAGATATTAGTGCTCTGCATTATGCCATTATGTGAAGCAGAGGTGGGTGCAATGCATCATGGCAATGTCAAAGATGCAATGTCTGGTGCACAACTATGGGCTATGACAAGGCAAACACAGAGCAAAACTGATGCATGCATTTGCACATGCAGGCTACTAATTACAGTGCAGAGGCTGATCACACTGAGCATGAGACATTGTAATACCTGCATTAGCCATAGTGATGGACCAGGCACAGTCACCATCATTTGTTCAGGTGGAGGGTGCAGTGGCACGGGACAGCAATGCAAGCATAGATGGAAAGGTAGTGGCTGCTGCCAGCCATAAGCACTCACATGGCTAGAGGGTTGTGAGATGTCAATCATCATTTCCTCAGGTGGTGGGGTGCAGCGTCTAGGGGTAGAATGCCAGCTGAGTGTACCATGTGGCCCTGTTGTGTCAGATCGGGAGACATTGGTTCTAGGGGAATGCATAGCACATCATTTGGTCCTGCAAGAATGTTGCTGTTGTCCCTTCTGTTCAATTTTATCATGTGGGTATAATCCAGTATGCCATGGTCAGACATGAGAATGTATGAGTCATGGTATGGCTACAGAGGAGTGAGCTGGTTTTGAACTTTGGGAACCTGAGTGGGATCCCTGGTGGAATGAGTTCAATGTAGGGATGGAAGAGTGCTATACAGCTGAGCATCCACATCCAGGTTGAAGCCCACAGTGGAGGTAGACAAGCACTGACCATGTCCAGGTGAGCATCTATGACCGGGGATGGAGTAAGCTGTGGATAATGTGGTTGCACTGGGAATGGTGTAAGTCATCTGTATTTAGTAGCTGTGCCTAACTGTAGTGCAGAACCAACAGTAACCATAACCATAATGTCCAGTTTCCCACAGCAACAGGGATACACTAATAGCTGCTGAGGTAACTGGCCCTGCCCACAGTCATTGCAATGTTTGAAGATCTTCATGCAGGCCATACAAGCTTACTGAGAAGCCCTGACACGGTTTGCTTAGTGGCTGCCTATGTCTGTATCATATCCCTGCACATTTGCTGACTGATGCAAAGTGTAAATAATAAATACATCATGGAATGTTCTGATCTCATTGAACAGATGACCGCTAACATGCCTCTCCTTAAAGATGCATTTGTACACCTCCGAGGCAGTACACCCTCTGATGCTGCCTGCATTAATTGTGTGTGCAGGTGTGGGGCTGACATAAGCAAAACATCCAACGATAAACATGGGTGAGGCTGAAATATTAATCCTGTACCACTGCAGTCCCATCAGCTGTGTGAGAGAGAGAGTGCCTTCCATTGTTAATGCTGCTGACAATACCACTGTGTTCTAAGATTATACCAGGCATATGTTGCCACCACTGTCATCTTCTACAGACACAATGACATCAGCCACATGCTGACTTGTTGGATTCTCTCCCATAAGAGCCTGTGAATGCATAAAGATAACATGCCAAGATGAAAGCCAGTACATGTGTAACTCACAACATCATGCAGCCCACAGAGTTCTACATGCAAAGAACATACTATGTGTTCATAAGTACCTGGTGGTACAGGATTTCTCTGTTCCATCTTTGATGTCACTGGATGATAAAAATGAAGAATGCTGTGCCTGAGTAAGTCAAGCAAAGTTGCTAGGAAATGCCCTATGTATTGCATATGTCATTACTCAGACACTCAGGCAGGCATACCTTGTGGTGTAGGTGGTTTCAGGTGACATAAATGCATATGGGGATGTTCGAGTAAACCAGGAAGATTTGCTACACAATGTCTCACAGGAATGGCAAGTGTCATTACTCACTTTGCACATCCCCTCACTTTGCGCATCCACCACAGGCACTCAGGAATTTGTACTTTGTGGTTCAGGTTATTTCAGTTGTTATTCTGATAACTGTGGATGACATAAATATAGATGGCATGTGTGAGTAAGTCAGGCAGATGGGATATACAATGTCTTAAAGGAATGGCATATGGCACTATTCGCCTGTTGTATCCCACCAGACACTTAGGGAGTTGTGACCAGTCCTACTCCCACATCTAATCCATCATTGGGTATGAGGGCTCTCTCAGTGTGACCACTGAAGGATGATAGGAACTCCTCAAAGTCTATGAGCTGCCACTATGTTGAGCTATACCCCCATTAGTCAACCTATCTCTGATTATGTTCTGAACCTGAACAAAAAAATAAGAAGCACAGCCACAAGCAAACCTGAGCTAATCAAAGCCAATAGTCAATATGAATAAAAAGCCACTAAGTTCCACAGAAACAGTTTATTAAAATAAAAAAATGAACTTTAGCAGTAAATGGTCTTTTCAAGTTAATAATGACAGAGAATGAAACTGCAGAATCTTATATAACACATATCACACAATAAAAACAATTGACATTCTGCTAACTTCTAAAGTGCCTCATCTATAGAACAGATTTCAATCAGATGCAGCTATTTTAAGCAAGAATATTCGTTAGTTCTTAGGCAATGAATCCAGTCATATTCCTTGACTTCAGTGTAGGTTTTACCCACCACATAAATAGTAGCAGGTGCTGCCAATGTAAAGCTATGCTCCATAAAGTCACTTCTTTTAACTATTACATAAGAAGAACCTTCTTTTTTACAAAAGGTTTGGGGACAATATCTTCCTGTTGTGGAATGATACTAGGGATGAATTAGTGTCATTTGTAGAATATTTAACTATGAGTGTTTTTTTTTTAATTTAAATTAACTTATTCAGAATTTACACTAAGCTTTTAGATACTGATATCTTAAAATCAAATGTGGAACTCATACAAAATAAAATAAAAAAATATTCTCTGTCATAACGGAGATAAAGAAAAAACATACCTCCCCAGGACTGGTATGCACCCCTCATATCTCTAAAAGTATACAAAAAGTCAATTACTATGCTATTCTAGGTTAGATACAAAAGATACAACATTAGATGAGCAGGCAAATTATTCGGGGACTGTAACGGAAGAACTCTACAGTCACAGAGAAAGATTATTTTTGTGTGAAAAAATTTGTTAATGGAACAGATTTTTTCAAAAATGCATTATGATACAAGGTATAATCATAATTCACAACTGATGAGCATAAATTAAGAGTAACATCAGATATGATTTAAAAGTAACATACAATATCCACACAAAATGTATAGATGAAATAATTAATAAAGTTTGACATAAAATTAGGAATTTGAATAATGCTACACAGATGAATCTTATAAACCTTGTTTTACTCTAAATATGCATCTAATTTAAAACAGAGGTTGTCTTATAAGGAGCAAAAGGAAATTGTGAAGTATGTACACAGTGAACAAATTATTACTTATTCCTGCAATAATTGCAGCTTTTGTAAATATGTAAGTAAAAACAGATCAGGGTTTTCACTCACCTTTATGTAAGTAATATAAATTTAGAGTGTATGCAAACTCTGACACTGAGAATTTTGTTTATACTGCTACCTGTCCATCTGCCCTGCATTTTATGTTGGCAAGACAAACAGGAAGTTTAATGAATGGACTGGAGATCATATATCTGACATCTGTAGAAATGTTCCTGCAGACGCTCTCTATAATCATATAATAAGAACGTTAAGGAGCACACCTTTAAATTTGCAGCACTAGCTATTATTTATTAGAGAGTCAGAGGAGGTGATTTAAAAACTTACACTGAAGTCAAGGAATATGGCTTGACTAATTGCCTAAGAGCTGATGAATATCCTGGCTTGAATCGACGTATCAGTTTGAAATAATCAGTTCTAAAGATGAGGCACTTTAGAAGTCAATAGAATGTTAATTGGTTTTATCATAAATATATGGGCCAGATTCACAATGGCTTGTATGGAGTCTAAGAGGAGAGTAAGAATCCATGCAGCCATCATGTCCGACGAGCGATCCAGGAACAGCCTGCAGGGGTGTGCAAGAGAGCTCCTAAAACGGATCTTACACGGACAGGGTTGGGATATGCAAATTACCTCAATTGCAGATGAAAGGCATGCAAATGAGGTAGATTTGTGATTCAGGAAACCCGAACCTGTCCGAGTAAAAGCAGTGTTATTTGCATAAATGTACTCAGTTGACAATTGAGTACCGTTCTGCAAATAGCAAAATGGAGCCGTGACAGCTCCAAATAAAGGTTGCATCCAGTGGAGGAAGCATGCCAATGGCCAAATATACGACCATTGACAATGTTTCCCGATGCAATATGAAACAAAAATAATTTTTTTCTCCGATTTCCGATGTTTAAGCATAGCGCAGCGCCGCGCAAACAAGCTGCGCTCTAAAAACTAGAAAACTAAAAATTAAAACCCACAAATGTAGATCTTATTTAAATTGTTAATGTACAATGCAAGGGAATGGCAGGCTGAAGACAACATGGCCACCGAGTAGAGGTTGCTAAGGGGGGAAGCTCAGTCTAAGAGATGTAAACAAGCATTAGTAGGCAATCCTATGCAAAGGAGGGTTAGGATAGTGAATCGCAAGTTTACATAGCAAATGAGCACAGTCAGTGGAGTGTAGGAGTAGGATAAGGGGAGTAACAGAGTAGAAGATAGGTGACATCACGAATGGGGTATGTATGAAAGAAGTAAAGCTCATTGGAGCAGAGTGGCATGTGTCAGCTGTCATTTACACATCATGGAAAGAGGTGTGTTAACAGGTAGGCTAGGTAAAGGCAAGAAATGGAAGGTGTATGCCGTGGATAACACCAAAGTTTCTTGCTGAGTGGGTATGCGCGCATGTGCGCGCCTGTAAACCCGAGTAAGACAGAGTGTGAGCGTTTAAGCGTGAGTGCGCGTGCTTAAGCCGGAGTAAGCATGTATAAGCCTGTTTAAAGAGTTGCAAACGCGTTTGCACTGGTGTGTGCGCGTTTTATCCTGAATAAGCAAGTTTTAGTCCGTGTAAGCATGTGTGCACGCGTGTGAGCTGCTGTGAGCGTGTTTGCACTTCTGTACGCGGCGCTGCCCCCCCCCCAAGGAAACAGAAAGGAAAAAGGAAGCACAACAAATAGTAGGAAGCTACCAGGGAGTAATAGCAGAGCTAGCAGGTGAAAACAATCAGAATCAGGCAATTACACAGGCAGTACACTAGCCCAGCCCAGCCTAGCACTTAAAACTCTGCAAACAACAGTCCATTATGTTTCTCACAACAGACACTGCAGTAAGCTAATAGAAGTGAAAACTGAAAAAGCTTTACTGAGACAAAGAAATGTTAGGGGCTGCCAGTGCTGTTATAAGGTGACATATGCAACATGCTGAGGGTGGTGACAATAGAAATGCTGCTGGACAACCCACAGTGAGGAGACGGAGAAGAGTGTACAGGCCCAGGGTAACCTACCAGGGGCTACATGAGCTGGAGATAGCGGAGTGCTATAGAGTGGACAGAGACCTCCTGCAGCAAATTATTGAGCTGTGCAGGCCACACCTCACACACAGAACCAACAGAGGGAAACCCATCCCAGTGGAAACCAAGGTATGTATTGGCCTAAGAATATTAGCAACAGATACCTTCCAGAGACCAACCGGTGATATGATGGGGATATCACAGGCATCAGCATCCAGGGTACTGCACCAGTTCCTGGGTGCCATGTCAGCACATGTCGGTGATCATGTATATTTCCCCAATTCCCATGAGATATTAGCCAGCAATATGCGTGCCTTCCAGCAAATAGCGGAATACCCTGAGGTAGTGGGTGCAATAGACTGCACGCACATACGCATCAAAGCACCAGCCGGTGAGCGGGGTAGGGTCTACTTCAACTGCAAGGGCTTCCCCTCCATCAACTGCCAGGTCATGTGTGATGCCCAGGACATAATACTGAATGTGTGTGCTGGCTGCCCTAGAAGCTGCCATGATTCCCATATCTGGCATCTGACACAGCTGTACCAGACATTTGCCAATGGGGACATCCCACACGGTCACCTAGTGGGGGATGCTGGCTATGCACTGGAGGCGTGGCTGATGACACCCATCAGAAACGCACACACACCTGAACAGGAACACCATAATGAGGCACACGCACAAACATGTAATGTAATCGAGCGTGTGTTTGGGCTCCTCAAGTCACGGTTCCGGTGCTGGGACACATCTGGTGGAGCCTTGCAGTACTCACCAACTACATGTACCCAAATTGTCATGGTATGTGCTATGCTACATAATATGATCCTGCAAAAACAGCTGCAGCAGGACCAGCATAGGCCTGGACCAAACAGCCCCCCACCATTGCCAATGCCATCACAGGCAGAGCGTGACTCAGAAGAGGAACAACCTGAGCCTGCCCCAGTAGGCAGAAGGAGGCATGCCCAGTATGCTTTGGCCTTGGCAAAGAGGCAATGCATAGCACATACAGTGGCTCAGTAGGAACTCTGGAAATGATACCTCTCTCTGACTCACACATATAGTAAAAGGGATGCCTAAGTTGACACTATCTGCTTTCAAACATGTACAGGGAGTGTAGTATGTACATCCAACATAGGCAGCCCTGCAGCACCACCTGAGGCATGATTGCCATGTGTTAAGCAATATAAAGCAGTGATAAACAGCATTTACCACCATGTAGTATATGCAAACAAAATCGCACACACCAACTAGCACAACTGTGGTCAATGTTGAGTAATATTGGGCAACGTCCAGCAATGTTGGTGAATATTGAGCAATGTCGGACAAGCCTGGTCTAAGTAGGGCATAGCTGAACAAAAGCCAACATGCTCATATTTGCTTAACTGGCCCTTAAGCAGTCTGGTCTGCTCAGTATGAAATATAAAGCAGTGATGGGCCTAGAACAAAGGATACTGTGCACTATAGTTAAAGTACTGAACCACTAAACCATGACAGTATTGCAGTGGTCAGCCTGTATGAAGGAATGTTGATAAGTCTATGCAAAGTATCTCATAGAAACCCTGCAGGCACAGCATAATCCCTGTCGAGTTATGACACAAAGGTGAGTCCTGCAGTAAGAACCAGAACCTGACTTCCAACACACACAGTATAAATGTTAATATTGGTCATGTTCACACACATCAACAAATGTAGTGGACCTCAGATAGCAACATACTGAAAGGTCACACTGGGCATGCTCACACACTTGAATAAATGAGACAAATGTCAGGCAACAAAACACGGAAAGCCTGAACTGGGAATGCTCACACACTTAGGCCATGTCTGAGTACAGCAGTGGGCCACACATATCTGGCAGTTGCATGTGTTAACCCAGGAACCTCTCACTATCCAGCAATCCGCCCTGTGCACACAGTTATATGACAACAGACACATATATAATATAGTGGAACCCTGTCATAATCAAATATGTTCTGCAGATACCTAAGTTGTTCATAGAAACTGGTAAAGCAAAGACGATAAAGACCTGCAAACAGTATCAGCAATAAACATTGTGCATCCTGAACATTAGCATAGGTTCAGAGGTCGATACTAGGCTATCTGCCCTAGGGCATGTACAAGCCTAGCCAGAGTGTGTTTGGCATTCACAACCCTGTTAGATTACTACACTGTGCGTGTGAATAGTAGGTCACACAATATAGCCCTTGTATGTTTAGGCTAGTGTGCCTCTGTCTAGCAGGGAAACAGAAGATATCCTGGGGTAAACATACGATCACCCATACAGTCATCAAGATGTCTCCTGTAGGTGGTCAGTGGGTGGCTCTGCCTATGTGAAACTGGGATTATAATCTGGAGTGAGTGGAGCCTCTGGGATAAGAATCTGTCCCTCCAGCATGTCCTATTAACATCTGTGCTGAGGTATATGTCCCTGGAGTGTGTAGCTCCAAGGGAGTAGGATATCCTGAGGTGGAGCATGTCCAGTAATTCTGTGTTGGGTATATCTGTAAACAACAGGCACACATCATATCCGAGTAGGTGGTAAGCGACTGAGTAGAGCTGGAGTTACTGCATCTGAACTGTGCAGGGCATCCGTGTGAGTCCCTATATCTGCTTGGTGAGGAACTTCTGTGGCCAGTACAGTTGCTGCAAGTGTCGGGTAAGATACACCCCAAATGTGGCATTGTAACCAAGCATGGTTGTGATGAGTATAGGGGCACAATTACCTCACTCGATCTAGATGTGAAACCATATGGGATAAGGTGGCCTATATAGAACGTCTGTCCAATGACTTTGGCAACGTGATTGTCAAAGGCGACAGTACGAACAAGTCATGTCCCCAAATCCCTAACAACTCCTACCGTATGTAATGGAGTACTACCTATGTGGTAATGTGTGGGCATGTTGTTATTCCCAAAGGGGATGACTATGCAACTAATGGCATTTAGCTGTAGGCCATGGCTCCAGCACCAGTCATCCATCTCTGTGAGACCCTGTTTGAGTATGCATGTGGCAGCTGGTGATTATGGCACCCAGTTTGCAGTCAAGTGCGAACATGGTCAGCCATATTCCCCCTGTGGTAGCCTGTACGTCAGACAAATATATACTGAACAAGAGAGGTCCCAGGACCGAGCCGTGTGGGATGCCATGTGTAACTGGTGTATAGTCAGACATGGCACCAACAATTCTGACCATGTGGGTGCTATCCCTGATCTAGGTAGCAATCCATCATGTGAGATATGTGTCCATATTGATGCTGGTAAGCCTATGCATAATGGCCCAGTGGGTTATTGTGTTGAAGGGTTTTGCAAGGTTCAGGTAGGCTGTGTGGACAACCGTCCCTATATCGATGGACCTGTTAACCGTTTAAAGAATACAAACAGGTTCAAGAGGCAAGATCTGCTCACAACAACACTGAAATGTGTAGGACACAGTGTCTGTAGGTTTCCTATGTCTATGTGCATGAGTCCCATGACAATACGCTCCATAGCTTTGCAGAACAGGCTAGTTAGGCTTATAGGGCAATATTGTCTGTGGTCCGTTGTGGCACCAACTCTGTGGAGTGGGACCACTGTTGCTGTAAGCCATTCCCTGGGTACATATCCTGTAGTAACTCCGATATTGAACAGTGATGTAATGTGAGGGTTACGTCTGTCATGAAGCTCGTGTAAGATGCAGGCCGGGACACTGTCTGGTCCCATTGATGCTGTGATGTATGCTTTGGGGAGGGCAGCACTCACCTGTTACTGTGTGATGTCAGGGAGGTTACACTCTGTTGGGATGGATAGTTGCTCCTTAGGGGGGATGGGGGGGAGACATCTGCACTGAACCTGTTTGCCAGGATGTTGGCAATGCCAGTGGGCTCAGGGTAAGTTTAGTCAGTTTGCAGTAACTCACAGCATATCAGTGAGTGTCCACCCAGGTTCCTGACATAACTGAAGAAGGCCGTGTGATAGTCCTACATGTCTGGTGCAATTGTCCAGTAGAAGCGGCCCTTAGAAAAGTTCATGAGTGATTGTAGCTATCTGCTAGTACAGATCACAGATGCCTTCCCTGTCTGGGATTGTGCTCTATCATGTAGTAGCTTCCTCCTGATGTTGTACAGCTTATTAATGGCTGGGGTCTACCACACAGGTCCCCTGCCATTGGAGGAGTGAGTTCTGTTGTTGTTTGGGATAGCACAATCCATGCAGTCCACTAGGTGTCCATAGAATGTGTATGTAAAGGATTCAGCAGTCTGAGCAGTATTTGCCACTGTCTCAGGGTCTCTGAAGGATACCACCTTGCTTTGGTGAAGTGAGACGTTGGCTCATGAGAAGTTCACCAAGATTACCCAGGATGGGTGTGTGGAGGGTATATGTATGTCCAGTGAGATACATGTATGTTCTGACCTTACCAATGAGGGGTATATCGCTGGTGTGGAACATAGAGTCCCCATGTTGGTGATGATCAGGTCCAATATGTATTCCCCCTTGTGGTTGTGCTGACTGGTTGTGCCATAGCATATGAGTCTACAAATTGTAGCGACTGTTGGGCGAGGGTGTTGGGGCTTGAGTAGTATCCCCAGTCAATATTTGTGTGTTTGAAGTCACCCAATATAATGGTGTTTGTGGAGACTTTCATATTCTCCATAGTTCCCATGAAAGCCAAGTGTGGTTCCTGAGTTTGGGAAGGTGGTCTGTAGCAGGCAACAAACTGAAAGGCAGCTTTGCACAATGGTAGTTGTATATTTATGGTCTGTGATGCTTTGTGCAGTGCTACTAACCCGGAGGTGTGTGTATCTGTGATGTATATGGATACTCCCCCTAGTTGTGTTGTCTGTTCCAAGTCTTGTGGTCAGACAGCATGGTATGAAACATAACCTGGTAGTGCTGGTGTGTATAAGTGAGCCTGAACCAGGTGTCTGTTAGTGCACAGATATCGCTATCCTCCATACTGAGGAGAGTCCTGAGTGGCCGCAATATGAGGGTAACACATCTGGTGTTGAGCAGCATTAGCCTTAGTTTCATTTAACCTGTAATGTCTATGGAGGTGGGTTTGTCTTTTGAGCCCTGCTTAAAAAAGGCACTATGGTGGTAGCAAGAGCCTTAGCCAGCATTCGAAAGTCCAAGGGTGACAGGTGCAAGCTGTCCATAGTGAAGCTACGTGGCATGTCGAGCATGTCACCACCGGCTGACAGACACTGTATCCCTTGTGAATGACACCAATTTGTTAGCCAACTGTTAAACATGATATGTTTGTCTGTATACTGTGACATCATAATTGGTGGGTGTAAGATGCTAGACAAGTTCAGGGTCATACTGGCCTGGGCTACATGATCAGAGTGTTTCTCCATGTATCGTGTCATGTGGTCCAGGGAGTAACGTCTGAGGTTTTACGCACCAGCATGGACAATGATGGTGCCAGTCCTGTACTTGTTTTCGAGTGACCTGACTGCATGTGTTATGTGGCAGATCCTGGCATCCGACAGACAGCCCAAAGTGACTATTCCCTTGTTTGGGCTGGTGAGTGGTACGTCAGTGTGTCTGACAATAAGTGTCGCCTATTACAAATGTATTAGGTGTGTTGTTTAACCCGAAGGGCAGTGACTGTGTGGCACACTGACATTGTGAACTATGTGATATGTGGGTATTGTAGTGGGGTAGCAGTTGTGTGTGTGTCTGCTTTGGAGGTCTCTGCTGCTTAGGAAGAGTTCATTTACAGCATCTGAGTATGTCTATGTGTGATAATGTGGTTTGAGTGCTGTCGCTAGAGGATATGTGAGACTGATATGTGGTGTGTGTGGTTACCTTCACCACCTGATAGACTGTGCCAGTCATGGGTCGAGAGAGTTCAGCACCCTGTATGTCTATATAGGTGCATCTCACACATATATCTGAGTTTGTCGGGAGGAGCAGGAGAGGGCTGTCTGTGTACATGAGGCAGATGTAACATTGTGTCAGCATCACAATATTCACCAGCTGGACTGGAGAGTACACACAAAACTGACCCCTGGACATGCCAGGATATTATGATGACATACTCTGTAGCCTGATCACAAAGGATCAGTAGGGTGTTAAGTGTGTAAAAGAGTATAACAGGGATTAGTGCTCAGGTGCGTTGGTGTTTTGTAAAGAGTAGCTGAGAAGGAGTCCAGACTGAATCATGACACCTCCTTCAGCTATGTCATAAATAGCAATGTACACTCATGTATGTCCTGAGTCAGGGCCAACTGTACCTGACTGACAATGCCGACATCCTGACAGACAGGCCCATTTATACATACCCACCTCCCACTGACGATAGTCCATATCATCATACCAGGAGATATCACATGTAGAATGGATGAGCAGCTACCCCCAATGCCAAAAGCATGGCAGCAAGTGGAATACATTGATTCCCAATATGTGTCATGCATAAACTACAGAACAAACAGATCCTGCACCTGAACAGTCAGCTGAGCCTCACCCCCTACACAGGATGTGGAACCGTTGAATGTGTTACAGCAACATATGGCACTCCCCAAACGTGTTGGTGCACAACACACCATGGGAAGTACAGTCCAGTATGCCTATGAAGTCTGATCTGCAAGGTCATGGAGTCCATCATGGATGAAGTCATAAACAGAGCTATTGGAAGCTGACATACACACAACCCTACCAACTGTGGTATGTTCATGTGCGGATCATGGTTCCCAAACATGCTACACTGTTTGCAAGGCAGCTACCCAGGACATACATCACTGAACACAGCTACACATGTCTCACATAGACTTTGAATAGCCCTTTATTAACATCCCAGACACATGTAGTATCCGCTAAACCAACAAGCTGTGCATAAATATGTGTTGACATATGAAGGAATGTCAATGTGTCCACAGATAGTTCACACAAGGTAAGGATTATGAGGTCCTGTTCAAGCTGTTGACACCTGCTGACCCACATGGACCATTCCTGGAATGGCATAAAACAAAGTGTACACACATCACCATGTCCAGTCTGATGATGTCACCATCCTATAAATACAGCAGGAGAAGGGAAACCAGCCAGTAAAGCAAATAGCACACCATGTTAATGCATCTCTCTCTAGTATCATAACATAGTTAGGTAGGGGTTTGAATCCTGCAAACGCTGACTGTGTGCACATGAGGGGGTGTATGTGTGCAGTTTGTTTTGAGAGGAGTGCCCTTTTTGGAGACTGGGAAAACTCACTAAAAGAGGTACATTCCTCTTTGGAAAGTCTGATGATGTCACCATCTTACAAATACAGCAGGAGAAGGGCAACCAGCAGGTATAGCAAATAGCGCGTCGTGTTAATGTGTCTCTCACTAATATCATAACATAGTTACTTAGGGGTTTGGGGGGGGGTGTGTATGTATGCAGTTTCCTTTGAGAGGAGTGCCCTTTTTGGAGACTGGGAAAACTCACTAAAAGAGGTACATTCCTCTTTGGAAAGTCTGATGATGTCACCATCCTACAAATACAGATGGAGAGGGGAAACTAGCCAGTAAAGCAAATAGCACACCGTGTTAATGCATCTCTCACTAATGTCATAACATAGGTAGGGGTTTGAATCCTGCAAACACTGACAGTGTGTGTGTCAATGCAGTGTGGGTTTTGGTTTTACTATGGTAGGACATATTATGATTAAAACAGTAAGTGCATTGCACACATCAGGTATCTGCATGGCAAATATATATGTGTACATGTCCCCTCACTCAGTACATAGGTGTGAAGCCTGCATACTACATGAATACATCTGTTTCCATTGACAGGTTGTGTCGCTGCTTCTCAGATCGTAGGTCACATATGTATGTATGTGACAAGGCCGTCCACTGTTGTGATCTGTGGCCAAGGTCAACTGTGCCACACACACCCATGACAGTTACCAAAGAGTAGTGTGAGTGAGGGTATATGCCTGGGGTATATGTCAGACATGTTCATACACAACAACGACTGGCAATAATGGGCAGTCTGTATAGGTGTACAACTGCCTTGTGGATATGCATTCAGGCCTCTAATGTCTTATGTGATGCACCGAGGGACTCCACAATACCTATGGATATGTGGATACCAAGGGACACATGACATAACACGAGGCTGTATGTACACATTGGTACCCAACATACATTTTGAGGTCTACCATCGATGTGGTACTGACTGGATAGTATGTATAGTAAATGTGGATGACTATGCCATAGCCGGCTTACTGCTATACAGCATGTATCAGACAACAGGTATCTGTCTGTATAATACCCTTGTGTAGGATATGCGTCCCATCCAGGAAATGCATTGTAGGCCAATGCATGCATTTCCAGATGTGGATGGACACATCCCCAGTGCGTTTGCATGTACCTAAGGGGGCTATATGCCAAACAGGTGTGGTCCCAGGAATGGGTGGCGGTCAATACCACTGGTTAATGTTAGAGTATAGTACCGGAAGGATCCAACTGTTACTGAGTTCCCTACAACTGTGTGTCATTTGTCAGGACATCATCCAATGATTGCTAATAGTCATGCTGTTGAGGTTGTGTATACTACCAGACCACAAATCATTGACAGATGTTAACAGTATCACCCACAGCATAGTGTCAACCCATGTCATACACACATGTGGACCAATGTGAGTACATAACTGTATTAGAATGCATACTGGCCATTGAATGATACTATGAGATGTTAGCAATGTGTACAACAGGGTATGCCACACGTCCCATGTGTCCACCATACACGTACATGCAGACAGTGCACACCCACCATGTTCACAGATGTACACTTGCTAATCTGTACTGCACACATCACACACGTACTGTCCACTCACTGACACATGCTGGCAACACATTACACTTCAGCCAAGTGGCACATGGGTGGACAATACATACTCAGTCCTAACAGTACTGTAAACAATGCTACATTGACAATCAGAGCTTTGATTCATAATGCCCGCTCATACATACCTACAAGGATGTCATTACACTTTCCTGTTGATAACTTGCTAATATCACTACACTGCTATAATGTCACCCTGTGCATCAGCACCATGTTAGCCTGTTCCTGCATCAATGTTACAGATGACAGGAGGCGACACAGGTATCATCATATGCACAGGGTGTGTTGTTGTTTGCCAGAGCCTGACATTGACCCATCCAATCAACATGTCTGTGTGTGTGAGAGACAACAGTACAGCATGGGCCAACATTGATGTAATGTGTGTGTATGTGTGAGCCCTAGTTGTTTGGTTAATGTGTGTGTGTCTGCATGCACACAGCTCCACCATGTGGCTGCCATATACGGTAGTTTGTGGGACAGCCACAGACTGTACCAGCTAGGCTGTACAGATCACTGTCTCCACCCATGGACACAGTACCTGTGCCTGGCAGGGGTGCTACGGACAGTATCGGGTACCAACCCCGACTGGGTACTGTCATCAGAGGCAGAGGTATGACGACTGGACCCATGTCCCTGCTGGGACTGGCCAGAGCCACGTGCACATGATCTACTGGGACGGTCAATGGACAGGCCAGCCCCGCCACTACAGGAGCGGCTGTGAACTGTGGGCCATCTACGACCACAACCAGCTGTTGCTGTTGCTGGCATGCGTCCGCGTCGACGTCGCAACCGTCCCGCATGGTCCTGGCTCATGGAAAACATATTGTGGAGGGCATCTACTGTCTCCCCCCAACTTCTATCAATGACCTCGGTGTAATTCCAGATGGCACCGGCAAGGTCACGGATGCTGTCATTGATAGCAGTGTAATTGGCCCTCTGTGCCCTAAGTCCCTGTCTGGTGTACAGTTCCATACGTGCCTGAGCCTGCATTACTGGACGTTGTAAGATCTGTGAGGGCACATTTGCCAGGGGCAATACAACCAGCGGTGCTTCCCCGAGAACCCCTGGACCTCCACCTATGTGGTACCATTCCAGGAATCCGGCTATGACTGCTGTGAGGAGATGCAAGTGCCATGGGTACCACACTCTCCCGGTCAATGCCAACTGTATGCTGTCCCTCGCCTATGGCCATTGGTGATGAGAGATGTATTGACAGTATGAGTGTGTGCATAGATGGGGTTGAACGCTGTGTACTGTCGATTGGTGGACCAACGACAGACCCTGTCAAAACCTTCCTGTGCCAGAATACATGTCTCATCATCACCACTATTTGTGGCAGTGGCTTCAGGTTCCCTGCTGCGTTTGGCCACCCCTAACTCAGCACCTGTGAGAGGAAGACAGGAAACACACTTTACAGTCTGCACATGATGCATGCACACATGCACACATGCACACATGAACAAATGAACACATGCACACATGCACACATGCACACATATACACTCCTCACTACAGCACATACACACACACACCAGCAATCCAACACATACTCTATAGTGGGTGAAGGTGGGTGTCAGTATCACAAGGCAAACAGTCACCACACAAGTGTCAGCATGCAGAATATGTGTTGCACAAGACCATGCAGTGCAAGTGTAGATGTCCCTATTTCATGGCAGTGTACATGGCTTTGATGCAACTGTGTAGTTGTTCAGTGATTGGCTACACCCTAGAACACAATGTGTACCTGGACACAACATTGCTGTCCAAGTATTATCAGCTCTGCAATGCCCTGTGCACCATCACTCACAGGTATACATGCCATGGCTGCATGTGTTATCTGTGTGACACATAGATTTCCATGTCTGAGTACAGTGTCTGTGTCCATAGCAGATAATAGTGGCCACAGGTGTAGCACATGCATGCTATGTACACACATGGGATGTGTGGTGCATGTTGACATGTAGGAATCCCAATGCTCGACATGGCCAATGTACAATGGTTATGTGAGCATGGGACATATTGCAGATATGTCTGTGCCAGCCATGGCATGGTATGCTACATGACTGCAACATTAAACACCACACATATCCAATGTGTGTCATGTGACCTATACACCCACTAGCATTCCAGGACATATATGTGACACTTTGTTCGGATGACGACTGCTGTGCATATTGTGTACACTGGCATATGTAAGCACACACACAACATGCTATGCATATTGTGTATAGGTGCATATGTTTGTACGCGCACAACATTGAGGTGCACAGCAATGACTGCTATGAGTAGTACTGTGGTCACTGTAACTGGATGGGGTGTAGTACCCTGTGCCATCATCATCATGCATCTTGTGGTCACTCACAACTACTAATGTGTGCAAGACCACCGCCTAGCATGCTGTACCTGAACTGCAGTGCCGTGGCTACGTTCACAATTACACAGCCACTTTGTACATGGGTGTGTGAGGTGCCCAATCGGGAGCATTGCCTAACATGACTGTGTTATGTGTTGAAGAGTGTTGCACAGCTCCATGATAGGCCTCTACCTCTGAGGTACATCATGTGTGTGTGCTTGACATGTGGGATACTGAAGTGTGACCTTACAGTGGGTGTGTGGTAATGCCAAATGTAGCATGTTTTCATGTACTGCATATGATAAACGTGTTCTGTTGTGTACAGCTGTAGCAACTATACATAT
Source organism: Protopterus annectens (assembly GCF_019279795.1). Taxonomy (NCBI): domain Eukaryota; kingdom Metazoa; phylum Chordata; order Ceratodontiformes; family Protopteridae; genus Protopterus; species Protopterus annectens. The sequence continues at coordinate 495,039,027 of NC_056730.1, read as the reverse complement.
CCAATGTGCAGTACAGTATTGCCACAAATGTGTCTGCTGCTCTGTGCATTGCATGGGATTGAGGTAGCTACTGATTTTACTGATATGTTTAATGTCTCACAGCAAACATGCACAGCATGCATTACGCATAGGTGTGTTACGTGTACATGGCCTACACCTCACCTATGACATGCACATGTCATTACCAATATTAAAGTGTTAACACACTCACCAGCATGTATCGTCTGCCCTGCTGTCACACCAGAGGGACCTACAAGAATATGACACAGTTTGTCAGTGGCCACAACTGTGGCATTGCTACTGTGGGTGTGCTAAACTACAGTAGAACAACAGTCAACAGTCACAAGTGCACAGATACTATTCCAAATATCAGTATTGCACACAATAGGCAGCACAACTGCTGAACACACAGCAAACATCTCACATATGCATATTCTAACAATGCAGGTAACAGTAGTCTACAGCTAGGGCATATTACCTGCACGCTCCATGTCATCATGTTGGGTGGCTCCGGCATCCATGATGACACATGTGTGATGCTGCTGCTGCTGTAGGCCAGGAGCCACCATGCTTAGGAGCAGCTCCTCCACTCTGGTGAGGGGGGGATGTATGGCCGCCCCACCACCTGTGGCAAGCTGTTGTCTATGGATATCAGACTCATGTCGCCAGACATGTCTAATTAAATCATTGCAGTGATGGCGTACCTGCTCATATGTCCAGTTATGCATGCCTATGTCATTTACCCGGCGAACAAGATCTTGCCACAGTGCAGTACGCTCATGCTTTTGCTGGCTGGCCCTGGAAAACAGCAGTGTATATTGCTGCACCAGGCTGTTGTGTATTTCCTGTTCCTCTGCAGCTGTATATGATGGATTGCATTGATGAGCCATAACCCTGGAAGACAATTAAACGATATGTGTGAGCAAGTCATGTGGCACACTTAACATTATTAAGTACAGATATCACTTAACTGCCATATATAGCATCTGTTTGTCTGTCAGAGGATACACATGTTCAATACCACATATCAGTGCTCAGCCCACAACTGGCTGACAGTCCATGCCACACTCCATAGAACAAACCAGTATACACCAGTACTCGGCACACTGTTTGGGATACAATGCACAACCTCGCCACAGGGGTATATATAAAGCTAATGCATGAAGAAATATGTCATCCAATGCAATGAATGTAAAGTACATTTACAGTATTACCAGTAAACCACCCTAGTCGTTGATGCCATACCCCTACCTAACATATGTGCACAGTTGTTATTTTAGCTGGCATAATGCTGTAACAGAGTATACATGTTGCTAGGTACACACACATACCCTGTAACACACATGTGATTGCGGGCATGGTACAGCCATCATTACACACACATCAGACATACATACAACACACAAATGTATGCCGACACAGATGTGCATTACCTGTGTGCCTTACAGTACTGTGTGCCCTTACTTACAGATACCTATGCCTGAGGTATGTAATCTGTGCAGACTACAGGAAACACACAAGACAGTGTTACCAGGGAATGTGAACATACACCATACTGTGATGTTTAGGCCTACAGCTTCAGGTAGTACAACAGTTCATATGTGAGCTGGATTCACCAGCAGTACCACTTACTGAGCATACATGTATTGCTTCAGCCTACAATGGGACATCACAGTCGGACACAAGGAACTACGTCACAACATATGCCATCCTACTATGTCTGCATCCCAATAACTGACACATCTTTCTGTGGCCTCACACCTAGGACACAAACTACCATGACAGGAACAACCTCACACTAAGCTATCACACCTTTACATACCTTGCACACATTCACTGTCACACTCATTCCACCTCACATAGCAGGTATTGCACTGAGTACACGTGTGTGTGCATTGTGTCATAGGTAGGTAATACACTATTGGCCCTAGGGCCTAGAGCAGCCTAGCCATATGCTACCCTGGCCTTTGACACACATGTAATGTGATTTCACTTGCTCCTGTCAACCGGATACACAGAGGTGACTCCCAGTGCATATTACCTATCTCCCAAACAATCATCAGGGGTATGTATGACATCTGCTAATGAGGAGCCTTGTTTGTTAATGTTGGGTGGTTTAGTCCAGAGTATGGCATATTTGTGGATAGGAACCTGTACCTCAAACATGTGCTGTTTAGTGAAGTGGCTAGGAATAGGGCCCTAGGTCATGTAGCCCGGAGGGATTGTGAGGTGTTGACATGGTGGTTGGCCGACTGCTATGGGTGTGACATACCTCTGTATGTCCGGCAGAGGTAACCTCTGGGTGGGCGGTATGCAACGCACTCTAGCTGTGGCTTTGTGAGTCAGTCTGCATAGGGCATGTGTTTGAGGGCAGTATTACTCTTTGTGAGGTATGTCTGTGGCCTTTCCACTTGCTGTAGTTGTCATGTGAGGTACATACCACATGGGGCATTGTGATGAGTAGAGGGGAACACTGGCCTATATTTCCCTAGATGACACACCTTTTGTGATGAAACGTACCATGTAGACAGATTACAAGACTAGTGTGGCACTGTGATTATCAATGGTGAGGCTACTGTCCACCTGTGTCCCATGTTCCCTTCTGACACCTTCAGTGTTAGGCAGGATACCACCTATGTCGTAGTTACTGAGTAAAGTGTTTTGGAATGGGGTATGCCACTGCAGTACCAACACTGGTGTTCAGTCCATGCCTTGGTCAACAGGCACCTGTTGCAGTATGTATGACCCCGTGTCTCCCTCTCTCTCTCTCTCTCTCTATATATATATATATATATATATATATATATATATATATATATGTATAGCGTTGTTGCCTCACAGACATTGCCCGTTCGATTCTCAGTTAGAGCGTCTTCTGTGTGTCGACATGCGTGAATGGGCATTCCTTCATTGAAGGTTGTGCATTAGGCCTGGCAAGCCAGCACGTAAAAATTTACTGCCAATCATTAGCGGACCGGAGTTCCGCTGTGGCGACCCCTAACTGGGAAAAGCTGAAAGACACAAACAAATATCTATATACATATATATATATACATATCTATATATATATATATATATATATATATACATATACATATCTATACTACATAGCTATAGATATCTATACATATCTATACATATCCATATATATATATATATATATATATATATATATATATACACATATAGATACATATATATATATATATATATATATATATATATCCATATATATCTATATGTATATCTATATATACCTATATATATATATATATATATATCTATATATGTATATATGTATATATCTATCTATATATATATATATATCTATATCAATATATATGTTCCTATCATAAAAGGCTTACCAAAGATTCATAAACAGATCGAACCTTTACCTCTTAGGCCTATTGTTTCAGGTGGCAATTGGGTCACTGCAACAATCTCAACTGCCCTTGAAAAGTTTCTTAGACCAATAGTAGATGTGGTTCCATCCATTTTGAAAGATACCTATCATTTGTTGGATAACCTGATTGATTTGACTCTTGACACTAGGAACAAAGAGTACATGCTTATAACTCTTGATGTAAAAAACCTCTTTACTTCCATCCCCAATGATTTGGGTCTGGAAGCTATAAGAGAGCTGTTGGTCAGGGATACTGGTTTTTCGAATGACAAGATAATTTTGATTTGCCAACTATTAGACCTGGCAAATAATCTTTTCACTTTTGATGGTCAAACATATTTGCAGACTTGGGGTGTAGCCATTGGCACCCCATGCGCAAACACTTATGCAAACCTGGTAGTTTTAAATTGGGAAAAGGAATTTCTTTTCAGCAACATTACATTTGAAAAGATTATATTTTACAAGCGGTTTGTAGATGACGTCCTTTTAATTTGGCAAGGCACGCTAGATGAGTTTAAACAGTTCCTGCAGTTTTTAGAAACTACCACTACTTACTTAAAGTTTACAATGGAAGCTTCCAAGGAATGTGTAAACTTTCTGGACGTCTCTCTGACCCTTAATGAACAAGGAAAGGTAGTTTCCTCCATCTTTAGAAAACCAACCTGGACCAACACATTACTCCAATTTAATAGCATGCACCCAAGGCATACATTCCCTGGCATTGTCAAGAGTCAATTCATCAGGTTGACTAGACTATGTCAGGATAGAGAAACTCTGGAGCAAGAAATTAATAAAATGGAGCTCCTTTTTTGAATAGAGGTTATGATTCTAAATTAATCAACTCTATTAAAAATGAAATTTTGTATCCTCCAGAGTTAGGTCTACATTTACCTAAGAAACCCAATTTATTCAGAACTAAGACATCAGGAAAGTTGTTTAAGATTCCTTACATCACAAAATACACCAGTGATGTAAAAAGTTTAGAAAAAGTAGTCTGCAGGAATTGGAATATCTTAATGACTGACACTTTAATTTCTAACTTAGTTGGCAGTTACCCTACCTTCTTATATAGAAACTTCCCTAATTTGAAGCAAATACTGTGTAAAGATTATAGTTCAGCCTCTAGAGTAGCCACTTTGAACATAGGCACAGTTCCCTGTGGTAACTGCAACAGGTGTAACCATATTTGTCCTGAGAAAACTTTTTATCACCCTACTTTGAATTTTATTTTTCGTTTTAATACATCAGCTACTTGCAACTCTAGAAACTTGATTTACTTAGCTACATGTACAAAATGTACTGCTTTTTATATCGGGCTCACAAAAAGAAGACTGGCTGATCGTATCTATAATCATTTATATGAAATCAGGAAAGAATCAAGATACCAATGCCTTGGCCCAACATATAATAAATCATAGAGACCATACATTTTTATTTAGAGTGTTAGAAATAGTACCCCTGAACCTTAGAGGGGGTGATGATTCTAATAATTTAGCCATGACAGAATTAAGATGGATACTGAAATTCAATGCTCATAACTTTCCTGGCCTAAATACGTTTGTATCCATTAAACCTATCTTGAATGCTAGGAAACGTTAATGTAAATATTACTTGTACACATCCTTAATGTATAGAAAATTTCTGTTTATTCTTAAAAAATATATGTTTTTTATAAACTTAATTAACTATAAATTTAAAAAATGTATATATATCCCCCTTCTTTTAGGCTACACTATGCTTTTCTAATTAGAAATATGGTCTATTTAGTTCATTATCAGCAGTGACATATATTGTTCTAGTCCTAGACTTTCAGTTTGGTTATTTCGTAATGGTAAACATAATCACTGTGCACAGCAAGCAGTTTAACTAATATCTTGTTTTTTAATTTATAGTTTCTACATATAAAATTTATTGTTATTATATATATTATTTATTATATATTTTTTATATACACTTTTTATATACATTTAATAAGATTTAGATGTCTTTCATAAAAGCTGACAGTTTCTTTCACCTTATTAAGTCAAATTGTATGGTTAGTTTACAACTGTAAGCTTTATTTAGAATAAGCTGTTCTTGAGTCAATAAAAACTTCACTATTATCTAATCTGGTTAAATATATATATTTTTTCTCCCTGGTACATTAGCGATGCTAAACGAATATAAAATACCTTAAACACTTTAGACAACTTGTGTTTAGATGAACGTTATGTGATAGTTATTTTTTGTTGTTTTAAACATTGTTCTGTTCAACTTCCATTAGAGAAGTTGGTAGGTTGCTTTGAAGTTTTGTGTGGCGGTAGTCAGAACTGCAGCCTTTGTTTGCACTATTTTTGTGCGCATCTGAAGCCTGTTAGTTTACAATTATATATGGTTGCCGTTAGCAACCAAACTGACTTCAAACAATGTTACTGTTGGATTTATCTTGATCCTGAAATGCTGCTTTCTTTTTAAAGTGTATTTTATTGTGACTAAAATCGAAGCTACTGGCTTCTCAATCTCTTTTACTTGTGTAGATATATATCTTTACTTTATTTTATTTGTTGCAGAATCGTTCTTTTGTTTGCTGAACTTTTATATCTAAGCTATTATAGCTGTGATTTCTTAATTTTAGGCTTCCAAATTTGATGATACAGTTTTAATATTCACTTTGAAAGGTTAAAAAAATTTCTTAGAAATGCATTAGTTGATTTTTCTCAGTGATTTTCCCAGTGCCTGTGTCATGAAGGACAATTTCTTAAATGATGGTATTTTTCTGCATTTCTTATTTGTTTGTATATTTTGTAGGAATTTGAAATTGTCTTAGTACACCCTTGTATGATGAAATTGGAAGTCCATAACTTCACATACTTTGCAATAACATCTCTATTATATATTTCCTAGCACAGGAACGTGTAGATACTAGGTTGTTGGTTCTTTTCTTTAAAGCATTAATTGTTAATTAAGCTAATTGGTCTTAATTTGATTTTAGTTTATGCTATTTAAACTTTGTGTGTGGGGCTTTTCATTGTCTGAGGAAGCGTGGTTGCACCCACGCGAAAGCGCTTACCGTTACCCACTGTTTTATGGATTAAAGGATTTTCTACTTTATTTTTACTACGTTTACTTGCTTGCTTTATGGACTATTGATTGCACATTTGTTTATTGCTCTACTGCATCGTGGTAGAGATCAGGTTACTGATTCTGCTTTTGATGTCCATGGTAGGCAAAGACCTGTGCACTGCTGTAAGATAGCTGTTCTGACACTGTGTCAGATGTTTCAGTTGTAGGCATGTGAGTCACATGTGCCATCCCTTGCACCTGTACCAACAGTACAGTGTGTGCCCTGCATGCTGGAAACCTTACATCCCCACTAGCCTGTGCTGCTGTATGTGTGCTTATGCAGTAGTGTATGGATATTGGCTCAGCAGGACTGTGACTGAGTCTGCCTGCTCCATGAGCCCTGGTTTGATGTACATAGGCCCACAGGACTGTAATACGTCCTGCCCATTCCCTTTGCCTTGCCACCATGTAGCACACAGACTTCTACATACAAAGAGCCTGCCACATCCTGTCAGACACTTGGCATTACCAATGCAGTGTTAGTACAAACAATGCACCACCATGTAACAATGCAGTGTTAGTACAAACAATGCACCACCGTGTAACAATATCTGTTGCAGCCATGCATCCTTGAGCAAAGACTGCAGTGCTGGGGTCCATTGCCAGTAATACTCTCTGCTGTCACGATTCATATGTCTGTACACTGAAATATCCACTTTCTTTGGACATCTTTGTCTCTCATTGTAACACAGGCTCCTACAAAATGTTGACCATATTTTTACCATAATAAAGCAGGGTTCATAGGCTAGCTATGATGCTAATGAGGTGATTTAGACTGATTTGATTATACTAAAGACCATGGTCATTGAGCTACGCAGATATCTGTTAAGAACATGGTCGGTCATGTAAAATGTGTACACCTGTGGAGCCCGACCATGCTACTCACAGGCTTCACTGTCCTACTGACCATATGTATCACACTGCCATAAATGGATGTAGTACTACTGTATTATCTATCTATGCACTTCATGTGGTGTCCATGATGTGCAGTACTGCACTCCAGATATCATTTTCACTCCTGAACTTGACCTGGTCAGTGGACATGGTCTCAAAAGGAATTGGCTTTGGTAGGGCTTCTGTGTGGTGCAGCAAGGAATGTGAACTTTTTCTGCAACTACTGCACACACAGGATAGGCTGTTCCTGCTGGTAAGTTATGAAGGTCTCCGTGTATAATTGGATTCCTGGCACATGCTTATCGGTGCAGAGAGTAATGCCACATGCATCACTTGCTCTGAGCATTGTTGGCATAAATATAGTTATCTGTAGGAATGCCACTTGGACCTTCTCTGCAAAGGAGAGACAGCCTCCATATTGAGTAAGATATTTGTTTTTCTTGGTTACTCTACAGTAGGTCTGGGAAGCATAATTATACATGCCCTCTGCCTTTTTGGCTATGCTTTATGGTCATGCTGTGCTTATTCATTTGCTTTTCTGTTCTGTAGCAGTGAAAGAATTCACTGAAAATATGACAGGCTGTCAACTCTCCACTGACTGAGGTTAGTGCATTGTATTGCTGTCAGGGGTGGCCCATGGTACTAGCTGCTGAGGTACAACACCCCAATAAAAAAGCAAAAAATTTAGTTTTTATTTTCTTTTTTTTTTTCTATTTATTTGAAATGCTCATTTTTGCATTACTGTTACCATTACCTTTATCAGAACTCAGAGCATGCACTGAGTTCTGATATCTTCTGTTGTCCACTGAAAAAAAAATACAAAACTGTTTACTGTTTTTGCTAGGCTAAATTTAAAACAGCCCTGCACTATGTCTACTCTTAACTGGGAAAAAGTCAGTCAGACCTTATTACAGGACTTCTTACCTTCTGCAGAAAGCAGAAACATCAGAAAAAGTGGCTCATTGGGCTGTTGTATAAAGCAGCAAGGAGCCACTTTTATTGGCACATGCTGTCTTAGGTGACTGGGTCAGACTGACGCAGCCTGAAACTGTCAAACATAGACAGACATAATGGACTACTGCCAAAGTACGAGCCCTGCATGTGACACTTATCTAGAATGTAGGACAGTAAGTATGCACGTTTTTTTTTATTATAGGCGTGTGTGTGTGTGTGTGTGTGTGTGTGTGTGTGTGTGTGTGTGTGTGTGTGTGTGTGTCTGTCTTTGTCGGGGGGCCATGTTTGCAGCTGTGTGTGTGTGTGTGTGTGAGAGAGAGAGAGAGAGAGAGAGAGAGAGAGAGACTGTCTGGGTATGTGTGTGTGTATGGTTGTCAATTGTCAATGAATATGTGTGTGTGTGTGTGTGTGTGTGTGTGTGTGTGTGTGTGTGTGTGTGTGTGTGTGTGTGTGTGTGTGTGTGTGTGTGTGTGTGTGTGTGTGTGTGTGTGTGTGAAGTGCTATAGTGACTAGGTACTTTGGGAGCCTGAGGATGAAAGTTACTGACACCATCTGTCGTTTAATCAGAGATGAGGGTCATTCACCTGTTGTAATAGTGTCCCACATCATTCCAATTAGCCTCACTTGCTCATTTGCTTCCTGCAGTACCTCCTCGTTGCTTTGAAGTAATCTGGAATTACTTCGTAACTGTACTTAACCTATATATATAAACCTCAGCACTAATCATTTTTCTGCATTTAAATTTAAATATTTTTCCATTTAAGCTGTTTATTGGCTTTGTAGACTACTTTTTTTTCATCTGTTTACAGGGATCATGTCCTAAACTGTGCCAGTTATATCATACCTGTATGTGTTATGTTTGTAAAACTATACTTAACCTGCTTCCCACGGCACTGGGCGTGTGTGTGTGTGTGTGTGTGTGTGTGTGTGTGTGTGTGTGTGTGTGTGTGTGTGTGTGTGTGTGTGTGTGTGTGTGTTAATATTTAACTATTGCATAGTTGCTCATTGGCTTACTAGATTGCTTTTTTCATCTGTTTGCTGTGCTGCTGCCCTAAATTGTCACAGTTATACTGCATTGGTATTCCATGTATTATCTTCTGTTGTATAATACTTCTGTTGCCATTAATTTACCTTGTTTCACTTCTGCTGTTGTTCTTTCCAGGCCCTGTCTTAATAAACTACACCTTTTCACACTGACTATTGAATTTCCACCCTGTTCTGTTCTCTTTTTCATTCTCTTTTAATCATATTGCTTGGTGTTTTGTTTTTCTCCATTTATTTTAATTTTATTCTGTAGGATTAGCTGTAGAGTTGGCAGGGGTGGGGAAGTAGCCACCACGTGCTTTATCAGTCACTATGCTGACCACTCAGTCACCAGCAGATCCTGGGCCTGCCTTTCTATATGGTGACAATGGTATTCCTTTGGAGGACCAGTCAGAAGGCTCACTGGTGCTTTCTGCTGCTGCTTCTCCACTGGATGGCTCAGGCTCCTCATTATAGAGTGATGTTGATGTGCCCTTTTGGGTCACTTGACATGAGGTTCAACAGTTGGTGAAGACAGAGGTGAGCAGAAGGCTCATTGCCCAAACTGGCACCTTGGAGCATCTCCTCATGTGGTTGCTAGAGTTGTGCAACTGGCTGGTGTCAAACACTGGACCACCAGCAGTGGAGCCGGCCATGATGTCAGCCATGGAGGTGACTAACTAATGTGTGGGTTCTCTTCTGGGTCAACTTGGCAAACTGTTCTCATGCCGCTCTATCCTCCATCATGGTGTTCCCATTCGTTGTGTATCATTCTCCCCCTACTGTTTGTTGTCCAGTCTTCCGAATGATCAGTTGTCTGCTCTCTGTCCATTTATGTTTGTCCATTGTTATCCTCCCTAGTATCAGTACCTACTCTTTCAGTCTTTGTCTGTATTATATTTTTATGTGCCTGCTCCCGCAGCTGTCCTTGTACTCTCTTTCCTACCCTCATCTTCCCATGTTTCCTTCCCCTCTGGCCTTTATATAAGAAAAAGAGCACCTGTCCCAACAAAAATACCCTTCTTCCCCCACCCCATACCACACTTCCCTTCCCATTGCCCTTCAGGATACTCTTCGACTTGGTTTTTCCCTTTTTCTCTCTGCCCTATTATCCCACTCGCTTGAGCAATAACTGCCATTTTTGTGTGGATGCAGGGCTTCTTTATGCAGCACCCTCACAGGCTTGTCTGCTGTATGTCAGCATGGCTGCATACCTAATGCTCATCGGCCCACATCATGCAGTCTTGGCCATGCCATTTACCTCAGCACAATCACTTTAGGTTTTGTTTTAAATACCCCAATAACTTGTAATATTCACAGACTTCTGTAAGACAATAATGTATTCCACCTGAATGGCTACTAGCATTTTGGAGTGGAATTATTTTACTTAGAGGGATATTTTGTACCAAGTATGCATATTGGCATGGCATAATGCCTTGGTACATTAGGGGAACCGTGTCTTACAATATAAGCAGATCACTATATTTTTAAATTGTTGTTGGCCATCAACTGATTCTACTGAGCATAATTATGAAATTTCTTGTATGCTGTTTACACAAAAAGAATGTCTAACTAAATACGTACTGACCCCTTTTTGAACTATTACGTTTGCACATATGCATTATTTTATCACTGATACTTGCTAAATGGTTTTTACAAAGCTTGAGCAAACTGAATTTGTTTCTGTAAAAGACAGATTCTGCATTCCTGAGTAAATAGCTGCAATTTTCTTCATAGCCGAGTTAATGGGATAAGCACAGTAAGGAAGCAGTCTGCTCAGAAATATGCAAAAGAAAAACATTGCATAATTCCTCATTCCATAGTTTAACAACTGATTTATTCATTTCAGACAAATAAATCAATCAGTGTACGAGCACAGTTACCACTAAGCACTTCATCATTTGACATTCGTCTAACCACAAATAAAAAAGAACTTAAAAGACAAAAGTCTAGCTCACTACCATTATTATAAATCCAGCTGTTGCAACAAACATCTTACAGGAATGGTTTAATTTACTGTGTTCAGACACCGCTTCTAGGACAATTGCATTCAGTAAAGATGAAGTAGCAATCTACATGAAGGAAGGCAGCAGATGTGAGTTCACAGAGGAGGAAAAACTCCAAACCAGGAGATGACAAGGGTGTAGCACTTAAATTAGTGCACTGGTAGTTCAAGTGCTTTGTCACACATTCAGGACTTACCTCTTATACCATTGTACGTGGTAAATAAAGCACAGATCTGCATACTAATTATATCAGTGTTTTTTTTTTCCAAGCATAAAAAAAATTCATAAAATTAATTTTCCCTGCACTGATGACACTGAGATCTTTAATCTCAGTGACATCAAATGAGGGGGGAAACATGAGAGGTGTGCATAGACTTTAATGGACACAAGCTGCGCATGTGCAAAGAGGCATCCATTAAAGTCTGTGGACAATCACCTTACATGACATCACACAGGGAAATGGTAAATTTATTTGGGCCATGGTTTTAATAAAGCATTTACAAAGCTTTTTATTTAGAAAATGGCCCAAGTAAATATGGTTACACTTTTGCAAACTACACTGTGGCACTTAACTCACCAGATGCCATAATGCAGTTCTGTATCATGACAAAACACTTTAAAGTAGAGGAAGGCATTAGTTAATGGATTGCTATGGTGTACTTTCCAGCAGATACAACAAGAAATAAGTATAAGAGACCGGAAAAGAGAATATATGAGTAGAATAGGAGGAAAAGGTTAATATTCAGGGGGACCTGAAACTTTCCTCATCCTGTGCCTATATAGGTAGGTGAGGCTAGCAACTAGGGCTTGCAAGGAGTGGAAAGGAAGGAGAAGTAGAAAGGTGCAAGAGGCATGGAGCAAGAAAGCTAGCAAGAAGTCAACCAAGGCAGTAAGGGCAGCAAAGGATAAAGCTGAAGATGAGTCACAGAAAAGATTAAGAAGTGAAGCAAGGTTTGTTCTAGGTACATCTCAGAAAGAAGGAAGGGGAGAACTGGCCATGTTAAGCAAGGATAGACAGAAAATAACAGGGAACTGTGAAAAGCAGATTTACTAAATGAATACTTTGCTTCAATCTTTACAACAGGAAGAAAGGAAAGGTGTGCAGATGTATGGATAGACAGGGAGAAAGCTTGAGGGGAACCAGCTGTCCTTAAAGAGGATAAAGCACAGAAACTACATGGGCTTCTTCCCAGAGTCCCTAGAAATTAGGATTGTGTGTGGGAAGATCCACCGATGGAGATCTCCAACCAAGCCCTACCTATCTAGATAGCCAGTGTGTACCCTTGCAAAGGGGGATCTGAAAGAATCTGGGAAAGTAAGGCTTGTTGGCTTAACAACAGTGGCAGCAACAAACCATGGGTACAGACCTGTTAAGAAGTAGCATTTTCTGTGGACAGCAATCTCATGAAAAGCAATCAATATGGCTTCATTGACAGGAGGAACTGGCAGTCAAACATGATCCCATTTTATTATTGGGTCAGAGATAAATGTGACATAAGATTTCCATTAGATGTAATGTACCTGGACATCAGCAGGGCTTTCACTTCAGTTATACTGTACTCTACCTGGACTACAGTTAGCCGTTTGACTCAGTTACACAGATGGCAGTTAGAAAAACTGGAAGGGCTGAGGTAGGACTAAGATTAAAGAAATGGACAACTACATGTCTAAATGGTAGCAAACAGTGTTATAGTTTGAGGAGCATTGCCAGAAATTAGGGAAATGACTAGTGGAGTACTGCAGAGCTCTGTCCTGAATTTGTTACTGTTTAGTCCATTTGTCTCAGACATATATCAGGGAATAGAAAAGATGATCACCCTCATTGGTGATGAATGAAAGAGGATTGTGACAAATGCAAAATACTGAATCAAAATTGATTGATGAGGGCAAGACAAAACACAAACAAAAAACAAAACTAGAAATAGGAAAATAGATCACAAATGGAAGAGTCTCCTTTCACAGTCTTGTAAAAAAAAACTTTACTGCTACATTCAGACCAGTTTTGTTGTAATAGTGATAAAATTACAGAAAGAGTTTTTCTAAGGTATGGTGTAACGTTAGGGTTAGGGAATGCATACTAACCTCAACCCTTCCCCTGTCTCTAACCCTAACCCTACACATTATCATCACCATCATCATCATCATCATAATCATCATCAACCCACTTTTTCCCATTTTCTGCAGGGAGTTGGGGTGTCATGTTAACTGTTGCCACCTCTCTCAGTTCAATGCTACACTCCTGCCTTCTTCAACACTCATGTCTGACCGTTGTAAATATTCTCTCACACAATCCATCCAAATTCTTTGTTGGACACCCTCACTTCCTCTTGCCTTCTTTCTGTCTGTCCCAAATCTTCACCATATTGTCTTTTGCTTTTCTGCATATGTGCCTGAACCACCATAATCTGTTCCTTTGATCTTTTCTGCAATTGGAGCTAGTTTGGCTTCTGCTGTTATGTCCTGATTTCTTCATCTCTTCCACAGTGTGCATCCTACCACACATCTCAGGCACGTCATTTTAATAACTTCTACCTTCCTCATCTGCTCTGCCTTTACTGCCCAAGTTCAAGTTTCTGTACCATATCGTAGTAGTACTGGTCACACCACTGTTATGTACACCTTACTTTTCAGTTTCTTTGGCATTCTTCTCTCATACACTACACCTAACACTCTATGCCAGTTGACTGGAGGCCCTCTGATTGTAGCTTTGACTTCATTCAGACTTCCCTTTACCTCAACCACCTCTCCTAGAAACTTGAATATATTAATCTGTTCCACTATCTTCCCTTCTATTTCAATTCTCACCTTCTTCTGATTTCCCCCATTTGTTGCCATTACCACTGTCTTATCTGTACTCAGTTTCATCCCATGCTCCTTTAGTTTTGCATTCCATTCCCCTGTCCTTTGCTGAAATTCTTGCTCGGAGTCTGCCTGTAATGCCACATCATCTGCATACAGCAACTTTGTTTATCTGTCCCCTCCAACCTGTCTGTTAATGTAATCTATCACCAGTATGAACAGAAGTGAGATCAGAGTTGAACCTTGATGTACACACATGCCCACTGGGAACCCGTCTGTGAGTCCGAAACACTGTTTGTACTTGAGTCACTGGGTCCTTGTACGTAGCCTGCACTAATTCTATCAATGTTTCTGGGACTTTGAATGACCACAGGACTGTCCAAATTAGCTTTCATGGGACCTTGTGATATGCTTTCTCCAAGTCTAGGAATGCCCACTTGGACTCTTTCCTCATTTCTAGCTTCTTCTCAACTAACTGTCTCACTGCAAACATTGGGTCAGTTGTGCTGCATCCTGATCTGAATCCGATCTGCTCACCTCCTGTCTTATTTTCAATTACTCTGCATATCCGTTTATCAATCACCGTCTTTTGAATTTTCATGCAGTGTGACAGGACTTTAATATATCTGTACTGCCCACAGTTGTGGCAGTCCCCTTTGTTCTTGTACACTGGCACTAGTATGTTTTTTTATCACATTTATTGAATTATTACTTGTGACATAGGCAAATTTACATTCATATAAAAGTAATCATCAGACTGTATTAACAGGTTCACGTTTACAAACATTATACTTCATATATATTGGTATCATACCTCTCAACCTTTTAGAGCAAGAAATCTGGATAAAACCATAAATAAAAGTGGGGCAAAGGCCCAAAAATAGGGACACTTTTTAAATATTGCTCTTACAAACTCTTACAAACTTAAGGTTGATAGAATAACAGCTTTTGCATTAGCACAAATTTTCTGAAGGGTATAAATCTAAAACTCAAATGTCTGTCATTATTTGCTAACTTCAGTCTTTAAGGATTTGACACTCATTTTCCAGAAAACCACAATTTTATAAAAAATGGACCAAAAATATGAGGCAAAACTCTGGACATTCTGTGAAAATCTGTGCAGTTGAAAGGTATGATTGGTATATATCATATAACCTAAGCAACATTACATAAATTACTCAATTCCTGCCCTTTTTTTAAACAGGAAACGTCTTTATTAAGCCATCACTTATGACACAGGTAATCATACATTTATATAAATGGAAACAAATGACACTGACACAATCCTAGTTGCAAGCATTTTACATCACAAACCATACTGACACACTCCGAGTTGCAAACATTATATATCACTTATAATCTATCCAATCATTTTCAGTCAAACTTTGCATAGCTCATTTAAGTCCTGCACTCTTTTAAACCACATGCCTCCCCTGCATGTATTGTTCCCACAGTTCCCATTGTTTCCTATGTGTTTGTTCCTACCCTTTTCTAAAGATCCCAGTTCGAGTTGTTTTATCTGTCACTATATTCACTATTTCTAGTATAGTTGGATTAGATTTTGATTTCCATTTTCTAGCTTTTTTGGCAGCCATCATAATTAGGCACAGCAAGGCCTTACCATGTCTAGGTAATTCCAATTCTGTATCATAGCTCAGAAAAAATCATCTCCCACATCACACCCATCTTCCCACTCAGCATCTCCAACAGTGCATCATGCAGGGAATCCTTAAAGTCCACCAGCTCACCACACTCCCAGAAAATATGTTCCTAGTTACCTCTTTCTTCCCCATCACACCTCCAACATTTGCTGTCTACCTGAGGAAAACTTCTCTGGAGTCTACATTGGGTATAAAAATATATATGTATGTAAACATTTCCAAGCAAAAATCCTAAATCTTCTAGATTTTGTCCCATATCTGGGAGACATACATATATCCTATCATTGTTTCTTTGTGAATTGCTTATCCAGTCTCTCTTCCCAATCCTTTCTAACCTCCTCTGACTGATTCTTACAGTTATCATGCAATATTTTATATGCTCTACTAATGATTCGATTTTTAATGGCAGCTTCTGTTCTAGATTCTGCTAAAAACTCTACCATTGCTGGTCTTTCGTTTATGACCTCCCTATTTCTTTCTCTTTGCCTATACTCTGTTATCAATCCTTGATAAGGAAGGCAATCTCCAAATTGTAGTCCAAATAAATTCTTGTTGTCTTCCCATTCTATCAACTTTCCCTCTCTCATTATTTGCTCCCAATACCTTGGTTCCTTTGCCACTTTTCTCCAATAAATTTCAACCCCCCCCCCCCTTGCCTATTGTCTGTCACCTGGGATATGCTTTTCTCTCCATACTGCTAGGAGTACCCCCAGGAGACATTTCTCCCCTATCTCACCCAGCATCTTTATTGTATCTGCTGTGACTTCATCTGAGCCTGCTGCTTTCCCTGACTTAATTTTCCTTAGTGCTGTTCTTATTTGCTCTCAAGTGAGCTCCTCTTTTTTTCTCATTGTAGGCTGTGTCTGGGGCAGTAGAACTTCTGCAGGGTTTTCTTCATTCAGAAGTTGCTATGCCTTTGAAGTTCTTTGGACTGGTGAGCAGGTTGTTTCTGGCATTCCTAATGAAGAATGCCTAACTATCTTCTTTATCTTTCTGTTTTTGCCTGGCAACCTAATATAATTTCTTTGTGCCTCTTATTTAGTCACTTTCCAGAAGCTGGTAGAGTGCCTCTGATGCCCTGTTCTTTGCTATTGCAACTCCTTTCTTTGTCTTTTTGTAACCCCCCCCCCCCCAGTTTCCTTCCTTCTTGGTCTGTCTTCTCTATCTCCCACATTTTCCTGCATTCCTTCCTTCCTTTGATGACTTCCTAGACTTCTGCATTCCACTACCTGCTTTCCTTATGTACCCTATTTCCATAACTGGTTTGGCCACATATCTGTTCTGTAGTTCTCACACATGCTGTTTTGAGGTATTGCCATTCTTTTTAACTCCAACTATTTCCTCCTCTTTTTGGGGAGCTAGAGCCCTGAATAATTCCTTGAACTTTTGTACTTTCTTTCAATCTGGTCTCTGTTCTGTTAACCTTAGAGCCTTCTATGACCTCTAGTTGCAGCTGATTGTGACAACCAGTGGTTTATGCTGTGGGCTGACTGTTTCACTGGGGATGACGTTGCAATCACTGATTCTACCAGAGTGTTCCTTACTAGGAGGAAGTATACCTGAGTTGCATGTTGGCCACTCTTGTATGTGACCTTGTGACTGTCTTTCTTTCTGAGCCATGTATTGGCTACTATCAAGCCATTTGCCAAAGAGTAGTCTAGAATAGTCTGTCCTTTAGTTCAGTTGCCCCACCCATGTGGGCCCAGGCAGTCCTCATATCCTATTCTGTCTGTCCTGATATGTGCATTCAGATCATCCATTATCAATACCAATTCATGTTGTTCTGCTTTATCTAGTAGATCCTGCAACTGCTGTCTGAATGTACTCATCTCGTCACTATCACACCCTGCTGTGCACATGGGCTGAAATTATGAATACTGCCCTATCATTAGACTACAGTTTGATTTCCAGCCATGAATCTGTCACTAATAATGATGACATCCTTCACTCCCTTTGAAGCCTCTCTTTCACCTCAATTCCAACACCATTTCTAGCCTGTCCTCCTCCTCCTCCTGAGTGGCTTTGTTGCACTGCCCTGCTGTCTTATCTCTTTGTTACATAGGCTGTCCAGCCTCCTTCACACCATCATGTCATCCACTTCCAAGTTTCTTCTTGTCAGTGAACCTACACTGAGTGTAACAGTTCTTAGTTGTCCATGTCCAGCTTTCACTCAGACAGAGATATACTATTGGACAGTAGCTTATTGTCCCAGAGCTACTGGGGTTTATGGCAGACACACACTTGCTAGAAGGGACACATATACCCCTCCTAACCTCAGCATGGGTCCCTGGCATAAGTCAGAGTGGGACAGATCCTCAACCCACTTATCACTGGCAATTACCACATGCTTTATTTGGTGACATTAGTCAACACAACTGAATCACCTAGAGATCATATTTTACACAGTCGAGTTGCTGGCCCTGTTAAACTGTTCAGCCTATGATCTGTCTTCTCCTATCTTCAGGATACTAAAGCGGTTGGTGTATACAACTCTTCCCCTATAGGGCACCATGTAGAGTATGTGCTGCTATCCACAGCTCCAGTCACTGGTGAGTTTGAAATGGAAACACTCAGCATGTTTTCAGGGGTGGGAGCAACCCCACAGAGACAGAGAGAGAACATGCAAATTACATACAGGCATTGGCCAAAGGTCAAGATTGAACCTTGTACCTTGTGTATGGGAGGAAAATACGTTAACCATTATGACAAATGGTCTCTAATCCTAACCCTACACCTTACCTTAGAAAAAGCCTTTCCATAACACTATGCTGATACAAAACACTCAGAAACATACCACATACATCAACACACATGCACAACACTACATTTATGTCTTTACCCAGCCCATACTCTATCCCAAACCTGCAAGCACTCGCACAACACTAAATCTATCCCTTTATATAGTCCTTACTCTAACCTTAATCCATAAACACTTGAACACACACTTCTAATCCCTAACACATTCAGTATTAATAAAGACACCTATACACAAACACCTCCATTTAACAACTGTAGCATTCAGCTAACAGTGCAATCAATAAGTCATGCATTAGATGACTTTTCCATGCATAGAACACTTTTGATTGAGACATTCCATCACATTTGGTGGACCCAATGTAGCAGTGGAACATATGGGGAGACTTGCAAGGGCTGTAGAAAGATTGAATGAGTGGAGTTAAACAGGTGGACAGAAATGTAGCAGCTGTCGTGAAGTGTAAACAAATACAAAGTGCTGCACTTAGACTACAGTAACTGTGGTGTGAGGTGTCAGCTAAGGGGAGTAGATCTGATGGCAACAAAACAGAAAAAGGATATAAGGTATTCAGAACTGTGGCTAGCTATTACCATTCACTGATCTACCCCCCTCCCCCCTCGTAATTTGAAAAAAACATGTTCTGTCATGGAAAGCTAAGCATTTCAGTTCTTTAAAAATGCTTTTCTTTTCTTTGTCACAGTAGCAAATTGCTTCCTACAAAGTAGCAAGCAGCTGCTACATATTATGCCTCATACAAAGTACTAAACCAATTCATTTCTAACAAAAAAAGGAAGAATGAAAAAATCTCCTTTCCTTTTTAAACTGTAGGAAGAAGCTGTTACAGTTTGCGACAGACATGTAAAATCACTTCAGCTCTCATCACAGATGCAATACTGCCATTTGAATGCCAGTAATGCACTGTACTGAAGATTCAACTATCTTAAACCATGGACAGACAAGCATCATTTCATCCTCCTGGATGATACAAATTCTTATCCTAGGAAAAGAAAATCCTCACTGCACCAGATCCGCTCTGGTATGGCAGACATACGGACAGCACTCTCATACTTCTTCCCTCCCTCCCTAACCTTCCAATGAAAAGCATTCTCACAATTTACTGGTCACTCACTGATTCTTATGGTCATTGCCACTCAGTCTCTGTAATTATCCTCTATAATGGCAATTGCCCTTCAGTTCCATGTGAAAATTGAAAACTGTCATCTTTCACATCAGAAGTTGTTAATAGGACTTCCTTTACTTCCCAAAATAACCCTAGTCTTCTTGAAACACTATCATAAATTGACTCACTCACAAGCTATCCTTCTCCTTGCAAAAATGTTACTGCATCCATTGATTTTTCTTTAAATTTGCTCGACGTATTACAGAACTTTATATTCTCTGTCACTACATGGGGAATCAGAGAAACCAACTGCCTTTGCTTATCTAAAAGTTTAAAAGTTAAATTATAAGCAACTGACATAATTCAGTAACAAATGCCCAAGCCTTTAACTCTTTAAAGAACAGGGAAGACCTCACAGCATCCACATTACGGTTACCAATGCTAAATACTACTTCCAACAACAAAGTCCATTAGTCAACCCAAAGTCTTCTTTAACACAATTAAAAATCCATAGTGAATATAATCATTTTCCAAATCTAATCATCCCACATCAAGGCAACCTCACCCTCAATTGTGTCCCTCTATACAGTGCAAATTATTTATGACTGGATAACTGATCATAACCTTCTCTGTTTTTATTATAACATATGTTCAGGCATCCATTAGGGCTATATTAAATGTTATATGTAAGCTCCCTTATGTCACTACAGAATAGAATAAACATAGATGTCAGGGACATAGATGAACAGTCAAACATTCAACTACTAGACAGATAGAACAACTTAAACAAAGCACAGATTTGTAATGTAACAATAACCCACATAAGCTTCTACAAGTCAGACTTGTCTGAACATCCTCAGAATGTGGTCAAAAACCCATGAACTAGAACTAAAAGAGCATTGCATATACAGGCAGTCCCCAGGTTAAGGACGAGATCTGTTTTTTTGTCTGTCCTTAAGTCAAATTTGTATGTAAGTCAAAACACGTACATATGGTTCATAGGAAATGCCACTAAGTCAAATGTTTGCCTCAGTCTAATACTTATTTTATTTTTCTTTACATGTAAACCACTTTAGAAACACTTCCAAATAAAAAAATCTTAAACATAGTACTGTATATTGTAGTAATAACAATAATAATACTGTAAGTACAGTTTAATACTGTAATAGTTAAGTAACTATGTATGTATACTTGTACAGTACAGTACATAATGTAAAAAGCATTAAAGAAACAGTTCTGAAAACAGTTTAAATGGGAAAAAAGAAAAAGGATAACAATTACTGTAAAGGTTAACACTCATTTGTCAGTTAACATTATGATAAGGTTATTAATTCAATGATGCAGAAAATGATGGACTTGTTGGAGAAAATGGGCCTGGTGGTGCAGAGTCAGGGTTTGTTTCTGCTGCTGCAGAGAGAGTGTTTACTGCTGGAGTTAATTTCTTGAAGTAGGCATCAAGGGAGGTTTGTACAGAGCTATTCTTTTTCTCATCATAAATGGCTTTATAGCAGTTGAAGCCCTCAGTAGCTGTACAGTAAACTTGGGTGAACTGCTCTGTATTAGGATCTTTCTCCTCTAACTTTGCCATTCCTGCTTCAATAAGATGAAAGGCTGCAGCTAACTCTTTAGTCGAACACTTTTTTGATCTTGGAGTTTCTAGGTCCCTGTTTTCTTCCGCAAATTCTATCAACTGCTGCTCCAGTTCCATAAGGTCTTCATTGGTCAGTTCATTGTCATGGGATGGTAACTCTATGGCATCCATGTCAGTGATGTCTAACTGCAGTTGATTACCAATATCAGCCACAGCTTGCCTGGCTTCAGCAATGTCATCATCTGTAGAAGTCTATAAAGCAGGTGCAAATT
This sequence comes from Protopterus annectens, assembly GCF_019279795.1. Classification (NCBI taxonomy): domain Eukaryota; kingdom Metazoa; phylum Chordata; order Ceratodontiformes; family Protopteridae; genus Protopterus; species Protopterus annectens. The sequence continues at coordinate 495,017,447 of NC_056730.1, read as the reverse complement.
GTGAGCACAATTTGTTCCACACTCCTTTCATATTTGACTGCTTTACTTCATCCAAAGAATTGGCAATATTTTTGATGGCATAAAAGATGTTATAATTCTTCCAAAACTCCCTTAAGGTCATTGTATTATCTTGGTTATCCCTGACTGCTTATGAGATGGTCTGGCATAGATAATAAGCCTTAATGAGGCTATTACTCCCTGATCCATTGGCTGAAGTAGCGATGTAGTGTGTGTGTGTGTGTGTGTGTGTGTGTGTGCGTGTGTGGGGGGGGGGGGTAAAAATACGACTTTTACATTTGAGTGTAAGTCATCTAAACTGTTTGGATGTCCAGGTGCATTGTCAAGTACAAGAAGAATTTTGAAAGGAATGTTTTTGGCCAGGCAATACCTTTGAACAGCAGGAACAAAATGGTTCAAGAACCAATCTTCAAAGATGGCAATTTTAACCCAAGCCTTTGCATTTGCCTTCCAAATAACAGGAAGAGATGCCTTAATGACATGCTGTAGTGCCCTCATATTTAAGGAGCAATACATAAGCAAGGGCTTCAACTTAAAATCACCGGAAGCGTTACCCCCAAAAAATAATGTTAGCCTGTCTTTTGCTGCCTTATGCCCTGCTGCACTTTTTTACTCTTTTGAAATGTAAGTCCTTTCAGGCATTTTCTTCCAAAATAAGCCAGTCTCATCTACATTAAATATTTGGTCTGACAAATAACCTCCCTCTTCAATAACTTTTCCAGCATTTTAGGAAAATCCCTTGCAGCACTTACATCGTCACTCGTTGCTTCATCTTGAGTTTTAATGTTATATAAATTAGCCCTCATTTTAAAGTGATGGAACCAGCCCCTACTCCCAAAAAATTCTTCGTCACATCTGCCTGCACTTACTGCTCGACCAGCTTTTAAATCACTGAAAAGGCTTTGAGTGATTTTCTTGTACTAATGAAAGGCTAATAGGGATAGTCCTCTGATTTTGGTCTTCGATCCAAATTAGCAATAGCCTTTCCATCTCAATAATTAAACCACTCGATTGTTTTGTAATAATCGTAGTTTTCATTGGGGTATGGCCTTTCACATGATTAATTATTTTCTTTGTCTTTTAAAATTGTTCTGATCATTGATCGGCTATATCCTGATGTCTTTCCAATGGCAGATCGTGCTTCACCTCTCTTGCATCTCTTTATTATGTCCATTTTACTTTCCAGGGTGATTGCTTTCCTTTTCTTTGACTCATCACCAGCACGTGCATTGGATTTATGTTTTGGAGGCATGGGCCATGACGTCACCAACACGGAAGTTCACAAAAGTGTCTGGCTGCAGTACAGTACAGCACTAAAGTGGAGCTCCACTGGATACACGTACAGTACTGGAGTCTGCAGCCAGACACTTCTCAGGTCTGATTGGTCGATACTACCACCGTCTACACCTAATTAACATTTCAATTCAGCTGGTTCAGAGCAGTATTTTACAGACATTCTCTCTCTCTTTTTTTTTTACAAATAATAGTACATGAAATGCAATAAAGTACAGTATAGTACAGTAGAATGTTCCAAAAAATGTTAAACCTACCTCTTTTTAAGCTTTGCTTCACATTTCTGTACTGCAGGCATCACCCACTAATGTTTTCCACTTTTTCCTGCACTTTCCTGCACTTTCAGACCTATGCCAGACCACCTACTGTCACCTAGAACTCAGTGAGTTGCAATGGCATTTGCCCATTCTACAAAACAGCACAGTAACTGCTTCAAAACTGTACTGAAGAAAACAGTCAATCAGATCGTCAAAACAGAGACTGTCTTAACCAATCGGATTGTTTGTTCTCCATGGAGGAAGTAACTGCTGTAACAAGGCGTGTAAGCAGCTTCACAAATGGAGAAGACAGAGAAAAAGGAAAGAACAGCTTATTTCTATAATTAACAGTAAGATTTGTCATTTTTATTTATTTTTATTTATTGTGACATTTTTCCGACATTGCGGCAGCCCATTCATATCTATGGGTTGTTGGCACGTCAGGTGTTTGTAACCCGGGCACTGGCTGTGCAGCTCTTCATATGTTAGGAAAAGACATATTTACAAAGTTAGACATCACTAATTCCAGCTAAAAGCATTCAAAATATAAACCTGCAGGCAGTACTTCAGAACATTACATACCCTGAAAGATTTTCAGATAGTTCTCCAAAATGTATTACAAGTGCAATACTTCTAACAGTCACCAACAGTTGTGTTAGGTAGCACTTAGGAAACCAAGCAGTCCTCCCTAAATGTGATATAAGTTTCTACTTATATGGTGTAGATTAACACCCGTGGGTGCATTAACTATGTTAATTAGGTCTCAGCTCATTATCATTCCTGAAATGCTCAAATTTCTTGAGGTGATGGGCAAGTAAACATGGTGCTAGTACCTTACATCAAGTATTAAGACATTTGACTAAGTAATGCATTGCAAGTGTGATTTATTCACCTTTTTAAAAGTTCAATTACTTGTTTAGCACTCCTGCTAATGAGATGTACACTTACAGAGGGTTTGTCAGAGAGAAATGTGTTACTGAGAAGCTTTTATGTACATTTACTGACTTAGGAGAAAACCTTTATACACAGTTTATCATGTTGTAACAAAATTGTGTGCCTGTGGCAACAAAGTGGCTGTAGCTCACAGCCTGTATGTAGCTGAAACAGCTGATGTCCCTAAGGGGTCATTTGCATATATCCCATGTGCCTCATTACTTGAGGTTTAAGGATTAAAACAGTGAAAACTCTATTTTGGTTGCATTTTTCTTGAAGTTTTTACTGAATGGTTTGTCTCTGTGAGCTTTATACCCTTTAGTTTGAATGTTGGTTTGGATATTTTGCAGGGACCTTAACCTTTATGGGCATAAGCTGGGTTTAAATATACTGTGTTTCTAAAGTATAGCCAAATTATCCATTTGTCTTGGCAAGGTTAGTAAAAATAGAGTATGTCTTTATAGGCCTGAGTGTATCTACAAACAATTATAAGCTATGTAGCTGAAATACCTGATGTCCTTAAGAGGCCATTGCTATATACATCCTATGGATTCATTGTAAATCGAATACATACTAAAAAAGGACTGGAGTGAAGTAATGCACACAAAAGGAAATTGTACACTCTTCTTGTACA